>NW_027505306.1:0-77357 GCF_021521415.1 Bidens hawaiensis | reverse complement strand
CGGCAATAAAGTCGGCCAAGACCTGGCCTTTTATGGCTGGCCTCGGCTTGTACTTTATCGCGTATTCTCCCAATTCTATTGCCCATTTGGCTAGGCGTCCTGACAATTCGGGTTTGCCTAGAACGTTTGCGAGTTTGAAGTTGGTGAGAATGGTGATTGGATGACCTTGGAAATATCGTCTTAGCCTGCGTGAAGCCTATACAAGTGCTAAGACTAATTTTTCCAAGGTAGAGTACCGGGTTTCTACGTCTGTTAGGACACGGCTAACATAGTAGATTGGCATCTGGATGCCTTTTCGTTCTACTAGCAGGACGGCCCCGGTTGCTCTATCTGTGGCGGAAAGGTATAGGATTAATTCCTCCCCCGCTTATGGTGCTGTGAGCGTTGGGAGTTCGATCAAGCGTGACCGAATTTCCTGAAAAGCCTCTTCCGCTTCTGGTGTCCAGCGGAAGTGCGTTTTCTTTAAACAGTTTCTCAATGTTGACACGAATGGGAACGACCTATCCGCATGGTTTGCCAAAAAGCGGTTAAGTGCGACTAGGCGTCCATTCAGTGTCTGAGCTTGCTTGATGGTAGTAGGTGATTCCATTTTGATAATGGCTTCGACCTTTTCAGGGTTCGCTCTGAAGCCATCTTTAGTAACAATGACTCCTAAGAACTTCCCTTCTTCCATCCCAAAGGAACACTTGCTCGGGTTGAGCTTCATGTTTATCTTTCTGAGCGTGTTGAAAGTTTCTTCGATGTCTCTCAACATCGTTTTTGGGTCAGGGCTTTTGATGACCAAGTCATCCATGTAGACTTCCAAGTTCCTCCCAATTTGGGCATGAAACTCTTTGTCCATCAGGCGTTGGTATGTGGACCCGGCATTCTTAAGTCCGAATGGCATCATTTGATAACAAAATGTGCCATCGGGCATCCGAAATGCGGTTTTGTCCTGATCGTCATGTGGATTTGATGGTACCCCTTATACGCATCAAGGAAGCATTTAAGGCGAAACGGTGCTAACGAATCTACCTTAAGATCAATTTCGGGTAACGGGTAACAATCTTTGGGGCATGCTTTGTTTAAGTCTTTGAAATCTACGCACATGCGCCATTGTTTGTTAGACTTCGGTACCATGACGGGATTTGCAACCCATGTTTGATATCTGCTAACGCGTACGATGCCCGCGTCAAGGAGTTCCTTGACTTGGGTTCTACACGCGTTAGCTTGTTCCGCCCCCATTACTCTGCGCTTTTGTATGACTGGCGTAAAAGCCGGGTCACACTTGAGCTTATGCTCTGCCTTACTTCGAGGTACACCAGTCATGTCAGCTGGTGTCCACGCGAAGATGTCAGCGTTTTTTTTGTAGTAAGCGTTTGAGTAAGGTGCGCGTAGGATCAGTGACTGTTGGGCCAATGGTAACAGCCTGGTCAGGGTATTTGTAGGGTATTTGTCATTGAAGGCTCATTCTTCTGGTTCGGTGATTGTTGGTTTAGCCATCTTTGGTTTGGGTTTTGATGAGACAGATGCGATGCATACCTGGGGAATACCGGTGATCATCGCTACACCCTCAGCTGTTGGCCATCCCATCATGCCGTGGACTGAAGATACCACGGCATTGAATCTTGCCATCCCGTCTCTCCCGAAGAGAATGTCGTATGTGTGGTGTGGCTTCCTCATTACGACAAAGTCCACGTCTTCTGTGCGGGAGTGTTTCCCGTCTGTGAGAATGACGGGGAAAGATAGGATGCCCAGGGGGGTGTTTGTGCTGCCGTCAAACCCTTCCATCGAGGCGTAGACCGTTTCCAGGCGTTCCTTGTCTTCGTCGTCTAGCTTGTCGAAGAACTGCCTGTACATAACCGTTGACGAGGGGCCGTTGTCAGCAAGAGTGCGGGAAGTGATGTAGTGCCCCAGCTGGCTTTTGATGACGATAGGGCCTTCTTTGCTGGGTCCTCCTGGCACTCGCGGGAAGCGCACCTCAGCTTCCTTCCACGCGCATGGTTCTGTCGTTCGTCTTTTTCTTCCTCTGACGTTACTATGAACCATGTGGATGCTGATGTCAACGGGCTTTCGTCCGTTGCTTTTGTATCAGTTATCGTTCTTCCCTCCATTCTTGATTGATGCCACAAGGTGTGTAAGTTTTCCATCCTTGACGAATGTTTCAACAATATCCCTCAAGGATATACACTCCTCAGTGGTGTGACCCTTTGTCCCGTGGAAGTCACAGGATTTGCTCTGATCCGCGTTATGTCGCTGCCGGACCATTGGAGCTTTTGGCCATGGGAGTTTTTCGGTGGCAAATATCTCCGTGACGCTTTTGGTGAGTGGCGTCCACCGGGGGTTTCGGCTTGATGGGTGCGTGTTATCCCTTCCGCCTACTAGAGGGCGAGAGCTGGATGAGGTGTCAAAGTTTACCCTTGAGTGCCAAATACCTAGCTTCCTCTTTTTGTTTTGCTGGGCGGTCCGGACGTTGTTTTCTCTAGTCCTCTGCGTGTAGAGGTTTGTACTCTGGGGAAGATCCCTACCTAGTTGCTTCTCCGTTTCGGCAAAGCGCTTGGCCGCCGTCATGATGGCATCCCATGTGGATGGCATGCCGTCTTTACCCGTCAACTTGCGGATAAGCTCTGGGTATTCGGCGCCCTGGATGAAAGCGGCGCGAACAAGATCTTCGCTTATGGTGCCCAGACTCAGCTTTTTCGAGTTGAAGCGAGTGATGAAGTCTAGTAAAGATTCATCTTCGTCTCTAACGCAGTTGAGGATCGTCCACTGCTCTTCAGTATATTTCCTCTGTTGGCTGAAATGCTGGCTGAACTTGTGTTGGAAGTCCGCCCAATCATAGATGTGGTGGACCGGTAAACGATCAAACCACGCCCTGGCCGCTCCAACCAGCGTCATCTGGAACATATAACACCACGTGGGTTCCGTCCAGTTGCTGACGGTTGCCCCCGCTATGAATCTGTTCAAGTGATCATCTGGGTCGGATATACCATCATAAGTGCCGATGTTGGACATCTGTTTGGCACTCTTCGGGGCGATTGCTTCCGCAATGTCCCTTGCAAACTTGGACGTTCCCGCATTTGCAACAGTTGGTCTAAAGGTTTTAGAGAAGTCACGTGGGTTTCTCCCCGCGTTCCTTGGTTTGAAAGTTTCTCCAAAATTCCTTTTCGGTTGGAAGTCCGTTTCCTTGCGCTTCCCTTTCGCCCTATGACGAGGGTTTGCGTCACTGTCGGACTCCTTCCAATCATCGTCCAAGTACTCGCACTCGTTACTCATGTTGAGCTGTCGAGTGTTCCCGAACTCGTCATTAGCCTGTTGGAGGGAACGTAAACGTTCATCCAACTAAGCTTGGAATTCTTTCTGACGTGCTTCTGCCCACGCTATAACTTGATCAAGTGTTTGGCGGGGGAGCCTCGTTTGTTGTTTCTCCAACTAGGTATCAATGAATCCCAGGGGAGGATTGTTTACTGCACTTGCCCCGGCTTGGGTAACCGGGGTAGTGTTCGTAAATATTGTGTACTCGCCGGTGTTCCCCCCAGTAGCTGGGGTTATGGTTACCGGAGTTTCTTGGTCACTCGTTGGCCTTTGCACCGGAGTAACCTTAACCATCTTTCCAGAGGTTTTGAAAAAACTGAGAAAATTAGTTCTAGCTTTTATGCACGGATGGCGCCAATGAAGAAACACTAAGTGACCCCGGCAGATTACGGATAATCTTAGGGTCAAGTAGATGTTTCCCACGAGAGTTAGGTCCGGCAAAGATGGTTATTCTTCTGATGACCTGCAAAACAGACACCGTGAGCTCGTCACTGAGAGGGGGGGGTACCTCCTTGTGACCACCCTCCAGCGTGAGAATCAGACTAGATTGCTCTGAATATAAATGTATATTAAGAGAAATAGCTAGAGTAGATAAGATATGTGATGGTATAAGATAGTATATGATACCGTTCCAAGGTGTTGGAGTATTTATAGCCGAAGGTAGGTTTCCAAGCAGGTACAGCCAGCTGTATAATATTCCTTTTCTACCAACTGTGGGCTACGCACGTGCCATGCTGGTGGTTGGTGGGTAGGCAGCGGCTGATAGTGACATGGCCGGCTGTGTACTATTCCTTTTCCACCAACTGCAGGCTATGTACGTGCCACGACAAGGGTTGGTGAGTAGGCAGCGGCTGATAGTGACATTTTGTACTAGAGCGTGCTCCTCGTCGTACTGTTGTCAGTGAGCTGTCACCCTGTGATTGGTTCATGGGCTGCTTTGGTCAGATCTTGTCTATTTTGTCCATACCTTGGCAGGTATAGTACAAAAGATCCTCCAGAAGCGTACGAACTGGCTCATTTGGGCGGGAGTATTCCCGCCTTGCTCATTCCTTCTTCAGGTGACATTACTGAATTATTGAGAGTTAGTGCCTTGTGCGTGTAGCCTTGCTATTAGTGCGGGTAGCCTTCCCTGATGGCTTGTATCCGCAGCTGCGGGAACAGGCGGGGTACTTCACCATTGGGAGGCTTTTCCTGCGGGAACAGCTGGCGTACTGCGCGTAAGGTCTTCATCTTTCTGAGCATGGTGGGTCCTGCGGAACCAGTTGGTCTTTGCGCAGACGTCCCTCTTCAAGGTGAGTCTTGCGGGTTCAACTGGGCCCTGCTGGGACCTACCTCTTCAGTATCTCTTTTCAACCTTCTATGTTTTTGATTCTTGCCTTTTTAGACTTGTTTTTAACATAATAACACTAATACAGGTATTGCGGATATCATGGGTAGAAGATTCGGAATCCAAAAACTTCCTTACAACAAACACAAGAGTTGGGTTGGTAGCATATCTATGTTTATAGTTGGTTTCTTAATCTCAATTGGGTATGTGCAGAATTGCAGATGCTTGTGTATTATTTGTGTTAGTTTTGTTAGTTAAGATTGAGGTAATAGACTGTTTTACCCTTTTATCCAGGATGCTATACTACTTCTCAAAGTTTGGGTACTTTGAGCTAGATCGGGTGAAAACAATTCAACGAGTGGCATTGGTTGCAATGGTGGCAACATTGGTCGAGTCGCTTCCAACCAAAGGAGGCCTAGATGACAACATTTCTGTTCCATTGGTGAGCATAATAACAGCGTATTTGAGTTTTGGCTTCCAGCCTTGACGTTTTCCGATTTTCGCCCTTCTTTTTGTTGTAAATGTATCATTTTTGTCGAATAAATGTTTGGATGGTAATCATTATTTACTAATGATTCAAACAATAATTTTTACTAATGATTCAAAAAAGCAAGTGATAATATCCGCTAGGAAAACTGAAATGACCCATTAATACCCTGTTAACCAATAAGAAATGGCCTTCAAGGTGTGGTTTTGAATATAACATTCCTTCATCTTATTGTGTTGATTCATGGTTGATTATATACGAAAACTAAGGATAACCGGCAATTTAAACCAATAATATAAATACTTAATTAAACGCACAATGAGGAATTAAAACAGGCATGCCGAGTCAAAACAAAACATTTTAGTTCAAAGACGATTAACATGTCAAAATTTGCTAAAACAACCTTACAATGTTAACATTATTGTGAAAAATCTTTGACAGCAAGTGGCTCATACCATTGAGGACCAAATCCAGCAGCTTTTCTTGCTTTTTCATTGAAAGGAGGCTTCAATGGACCTCTGAAATATGACCTAACAACCTCATGAAACTTGTTAACCGCGTCATCATCACTTTCTTCATCTGCATTATCTCCGCGCGTTCGTGAACAAAGATATTTAAACCATTTAACTCCAGCAGCACAATGAGTGACTTCTTCAGGATAAATAACTTCCTCCAGCAAATCAGCTGTTTTGTTATCACCCCCGTTACGAAAACGAGAAATGGTGGTAGGTAGCACATCCAGTCCTCTTGCCTGTTATTTAATTAACTCTTATTAGTTCATCAAGTGAAAGAAAAATGGACCTTTATGGGATAGTACTCTTAACTATTTATTTAACTATTAAATGCATGAAGATGAAATGAGAAAGATAATAATGTAAGCTGATTGACATTAAGGGTACCTCATGTACACAATGCTCCACTGCAAGGCGTGCAAATAGGTCTTTTGATGTAGCAACAGCCGAGTCCCACAAACCATCATGAGCAGGTAAAGCTCCATAGAAAGAACCTAATTCCTCAAGACGGGCTGCAAGAAGCGTGAAGTGGCGGCCTTCATCTTGTGCAACTCTTACAAAATCATCAAAGAACTCTCTTGGCATTGACTCTTGCTTACTACCAAAACGTGCAATGATGTCCTGTATAAATAACATGCATGCACAAAAACAATCAGATAGATCAAATAAAACATTTTAATTTCACAATCACTATCAATAGCTACAATTCTACAAACACCTATAGCAGTAGGTCCAGGGGCGTAGGTAGCTTTTGAGGAACGGGTTCGGCTGAACCCATACAAATTTCTTTCCAGTGTTATATATTCATATATTTTGACATCCCTGGCTACACCATTGAGTAGGTCCATCATCAACATAATCTAATTAAGGGGAAAGTCGGTTCGGTTATGGGGGCTTAACCATGGCCATAAACGAGGCTTGGTTATAGAAGACTGCCTAACCATAACCATAACCATAACCAAATGGTTGGTTAACCGTCAGTTATGGGTCGGTTTCAGTTAAGTCCGGCAACATAGTTATATGTTTTCCTTTTCATTTATTCTAGTTGAAATCGGTTTGATTTTGGTGTTTCAAACTCAATTATGAAGTTTCGACTCTGAAATATGCCAGTTCCAAACTTGGTTATAATGTTCCAAGCTATCTTATGGACAGTTGCGACCTAAATTTAAACGTTCAAAGTTGGAAATAAAGGTATAAAGCGTGGACATAGAGGCATACATTTTAGAAAAGCATAAACATACAAGGTTGGGTTCGGTTTCGGTAGTCAATTAACGGAGACACATTAACCATAACCATAACCATAACTGAATAGTCGGTTAATCATATTCACTTAACCATAACTATCGATTTTCTTCGGTTATCGCTAGTTTCGGTTAACTTTTTCAGCGTTTGCTCACCCATAAGCAAAATATACATAATGAAAAGACACAGAACAAGAAGTACCCAAGATAAATCAATGGCCCAGCTTTCAGTATGCACCAGGCTATGCACAATAGCCTGTCTGCTCTGCAAGCTCCCGGCTTTCCCGAGCTTCGGCATAAGACTAGGCGACACCAGTTTCACCTGCACAACATTAAAAACCAGCTAGTCATTTCATCGAACACTTGGTGTGCATCAACCAAAAAACAAAAGCAACAACAGATTATTTATTAAATTGTACTGTGAGACTGTTAGAAGCTAACATTGGTGAGTCTGGCGGGTCGGTCTGGGACGATGAGATCAGGCTGAGAAGGGTTGTATGGGTTTGTAATAAGACCTTGGAGCCAATGGTTGGCTATTTGGTCCCCAAGTTTTGCTTTGTCAACTGGGTCAGGTGTGTTCAGCACACGCAGTGCTGCCTCCACAAGAGTTGTTTCATTGCTGCTCATATCTATTAGTTGTAGTTTCTTGGTGGTGTGTATGGTCTTGGTTTTTGATATGCAATTTCAAGTCTTCAAAACAGGTTTTCAAATTCGGTTTGAAAGGTTAAGATTTATTTTACACCAATGTTTTAAAAACATTACATACCGGCCGGTTAAACCGGATATTCGTATGAAAGACGGTATTTAGAGCCCGGTATTTTTGGGCGGTTTTCTGCTAGAACATCGTGTCGTCGGTTTTTTTAAAATACCGGTTTAAACCGGCAAACCGGTTTAAAATCCCAAGATTTTGAGATTTTTTGCGGCTCATATTTTTTAAAAATGACTTTATAACATTGCGGTTAAAATTGAAACGAGTAAACATGGTAAACGACGATTCGTTGGTTAACCAATTTTGTATCCTGCAAATCCAATGTTGGTTTATTTACGTCTTTTGTTACTGAGCTAATTCCGTATACAAAATAGAAACTTTCTATCTGACTCGACAATTGTTCATGTGTGATATTTGGTTCAAGTGCAATGTTTATTAACGTACTTTTGGGTTATTTTTTGAGTGGAAATTGTATTTATATAGAATTACAAGTAAACTATGTAGCCCGGTTGAACCTCCCGGTACATTTCGGTTCAACCGGTTATCCCGTTTTGAACTAAATCTGATATGAGTAAAATACCGGTTTTTAAAATATTGAATGTCGCTGCCATTATGTAGTGGGCTTCAACTAACCCGCATTTAACAATCATGTTGCGATTTAACTAAAAAATAAATTAAAGAAAGAAAATCATATAAAAAAATGTGTGTGTGATTAGTGAATGGTAGTCTACCCCGCCTCTTCGTGTCAAAGGGCGATAAGGGTAACGCCTCCTCTCTCAGCACCCTATTTAACTAAGGTTTTCGCTGAGGTGGCATGAGACATCGTCCTATGACGGAAAGTCTTAGTAAATGTTGGTGGGATTCTTATAGAAGATAAAAAGCGCAACAAATTGTGTAAAAATAGAAGACAAACAGGCAATAAGTTACAGTAAAAGCCCTTTAAAATAAAGTTTGTTTACATAACTTTCATATAAACCTTGAGATTTTCATCCGGGGTTGAGTTTTGGGCTTTTAGTGCAAGGAATTCAGTGAATAGCTAGCGAATACAAATTGTTTCAGTTGTTAAGAGAAGATGGGGCGCACTCAGCAAATGGATTTGGGGTACTATGCCCGAAAAAGGAACATTGCTAGTGTCACGTTAACATGAATTTCGGGGTACCCATTTAGTGGACAACTATCCGACGTAAAATATGAACGCGGGAATGGTTTTGATCGTTGGGGCTTTGGTAATTAAAATAAAAAACTTTTTTTCCTATTTAATCTTCACCATTTACCATTTTACATGCACATTTCTACAAATTCTATACCAATCTTCAACCACAATCATCAATCTTCATGGAGAATTTAAAGAATCAATCAACCAAAAAATCATCTATATCCCGGGTGGGGGGGGGGGGGGTCGAGCACGAGAGGAACCAGTAGAGGACACGGATTTAACCTCTTCGTATGTGTGTTTTTTGTTATTTTTTTTTTGTAATCATATTTTAGTGTAATATTTATTTTTAAGTTTTAATGGAATGGTTTCTATTTTATATATGATTTTATTTAAAAAAGAAAAAAAAAGGATAGTTGAGATGGAGTGTTGCCGATTGTTTAAGTGGTTTTAGGGTACTATATGATATAAATGACATAACATTATAGAATTTATGAAGATTGTGGTACCTTGAGTGACCGCACCTCTTGTCCTTATATAAGACATGTTACATTGTATTGGAAATCTTTCCATTTGTAACTTGCAGCTTCTAACGTTGATCAAATTTAAATGCATATTCTCTCTATATTGTAGGACTTTTAGTATTCAATTTCATCAATATAGAAAAGCTATTCGGAACCACAGTGAAAGTTAGCTCGTGGATTAATAAGTTATCAAAAACTAAAACTGATTATCATTCCTTAACCGGTCCCCTCTGCAAAGTGTTCAAAGTTGGACGAGCAGATACTATTATGTCTTCATGGTTTCTGTTAACAAGAAATTGTTTAACAGACCTTCCATTGGATGCGCATTCGGTAATCCTTTTAAGTGTATATTTTCTTGTACATTAAACGCAAAACGACTGTCCGCTAACAGTAACAATCGATAACACACAATCTTAAGCTTCAAAAGGTTCGATAATTTATCAATAACAACGCGTTACAAGTTACAACTAACAGCTCTAGATAATAATTATTATTATACATTGAGTGGACCCAAAACAGAACAAAAGGTTTAAAATGCAGTTAAAAGACGTAAAATGGCTACATTAGTTGAGTACCAGAAAGCGCAAGGAAGGTTATAGATTAGACAGCTTCTGAGAAACTTTTGTTCAGTTATTTTCCCGATGCAGAAAGTTGAATCACTATGCAATGGTCCAGTTTTGTCTTCATCCCTCCATGTGCTACCTTGCCACTCCCTCTGCGGATTCAATTCAAGGGTCAATCAAAAAGTATAACACACAGGATTACAGGTTAAAACATACCAAACTCGATATCTGAATTCTGAAGCATATACCGATACAACCCCCTAAATCATTCAACAAATACACATTACTGTTGTAATAATATTTGTTTTCATATCATTAATAAATTGATTATAAAAATTAAAGGCCGTATTTGAGAAATATAATACTTTCAATACATTTGTTTTGGTTGATGAGAATTGAATAAGCCACTTAGCAATTAGAGTAACAAATTAACGGAACTACAAACATTAGATTAAATAAAGCATTGTGAATCTAGTGACGAATGAATAAGTAAATTACATTCGTTGCTGTTAATATACTATATGCAAGAGTTAAAATTCAACAAGTCAGTAGAAATATCAAGTGTCAGTAAAAAAAGATGTAAACCTGCCGTTGATCATTTTTTATTTACTGTTTTAAAAAACAAGAAAACGGTACCAATATCGCTTAAAAGGCTGTGAAATGTGGATCGTACTAATGGGACTCAAACACGTAAGAGCATTATATGTAAAAACAACTAAAATTAGTGTGTACATCAATCATCATATGCTAATTAAAACCTGCCTCATCGATGATTTGGGTCCCTTCATGCAATAATGGGGTCATAAGCGGAGGGGCCACGTCGGGATCGGGCTTTTGAAATATGAATGTAGTATACAAGCCTGCAAAAAAAAAACAAAAACAAAAAAAGAAAGAATATTTTCATTTGATTCATGTAAGCAATTCTGGAGAACTTTTGTAAGGTGAAAACCGAAAAGAATGAAGCAGACACGCAACCTAGTACATCATAGAATTTTGGTAACAGCCTCCCTCTGGGGTCCACAAGACCATGACCGGCTTCTAGAAGCATCCCAGAAAACTGTGCTCTGATATCACAAAGAAAAATGAGAAGCCATCAACCTTTATAAACAGAGCACGTCATCGAACACGATATTTCAGAAAAACATATAAGATAATTATTAATTACACACCTGTTATCGTCATAAAATTCCAGCAAATTTTGTATCTCCACATATTCAAGTCCCGCTTCTCTGGCCAACCTGGAAACATGCTATAAGCATTAAATTGCAAAAACTACAATGAATCGTAACTTAGAAGTCAAAATCCCAACCTGATCAAGCTTGGAAAATGTACCAAGCAATGTGTTTCAGCAGAGGCGTCATTTGCAAACTTCAGCTGGTACTTTTTCCCAAAAAACGGAAACCTGTAATTTACCATACAATAAAAGATAAATTCAGATAGTCTTAATTTAATATTAAAAAAAATTATGACGGGGTGGATGTTTTGTTGTACTTCTCTTCTTCAACTTCAAAAGTGATCATATAGTTTTCAGTTCGAATGCAATTAGGAACAACATTTGCCTTCATACCACCACTCCGGTTGTGATATGCTTCAACATTTTTCTGATACTTTGCCCTGCAATTTCATTCAGCAGCACATATTAATGCCCAATAAAGGCTACCAGTTATTTAACCTGATATAAAAAATATTGTAGCATACCATATAGTAGACGAGTCCAGAGTAATGCCCATAAGATAACCTCCAGGTTTCAATAAAGATGATACATTTTGCAGAAGTCTTCGTACTTTCTCCTCAGTTTAAAACCAGAACTGCAGTAGAACATTAAGTTAACATTGTTGCTGATTATATGAGAGATAATTGATATTATTATTAGCACAAACAATGAAGTCAGACCTGCAAATGTTGCATGCAACAAACTATATCAGCTGTATTTCCCTTGTCCCCTAAATTTGCTTCCAAGTTTTCCTGAATAATAAGTGAATAAGATGCATGGTCAGAAATACTTAAATGAGCTAAAAATATGCAGGTAGATACATATATAGTTATATACAATGCAATTAGATAAAGTTCTGAGTGTAACATTTTCTCAAAACCACACATTTATGAAAGACGTTTGAATTTATATAATAAACTATGAAAACTTTAAACGACTTACAATGCAGGGGTCAAGCTCATAAAAGTCAGAAGTGTAAGTCTTGCGTTGACTTTCCCATGCTTCTCGAACTTCTCTAACTCCGGATGATGCTTCATCTGCCAACATAAAGATCCCACTAATATTGTCAGACATAAAGCAAAGAAATTAACTTCTTCAAATGTACCAGATCACTCCAAATCCTCTAACAAAGAGAAATTGTAAGAAAAAAACAAGAAGGTAGATGTCAACAAAGAAAAATGTGAGCAATGCAATCAAGTAGAAAAATTTCATAGTTTCATGAGATAGTTTATTCACAAATGTGTCCATTACAGAACTACGCCACCTAGAAAGAATTAAAACTGTTCAAGAGAAGTTGACTATTGCTTCATTTAGAAACAACAACTTCGTTGTCTGTGTCAACATATACAAAACTATTATGTGATCCTAACTAAAGAGTATATGGAAGACTGTCTGAGCTGGAAATGAGGATCGTGTGGACTGTGGGGCTCTTGCATTTCAATAAAATTAACCAACCCTCATGTGCCATCAATTAGTCAATAGATTGTTAGGCTGTACTCTTTGTAATACTATGTTATCCATCAAGAAGTAATGAGAAAATAACTGACTTTCGGTCTCTCTTTCTCTATTCCTAGATGTGTGTGTGTGTGTGTGTGCACGAGAGTATCTTACAGCTCCAGGGATTATTCAAATCGTAATCATACAAAGAATGACAAGGAAGCAAGGCAAGGATGCATTATATTCTTCATCAACTTGTTCAGAGCTTAAGGAAATAGAGGTAAGGTTCATAGATGTTGTAAAAGACTAAAAAGGTATTTGGGATAAAACTGAATGCAGTAATCAACAGAAACATGTTCAGATTTCACAGAATACTAATTCAACTTCTAAGATGTGTGATCTCCTATCTCAAATCTCAACGCAGGTGTCCCAATCTAGCACATCCATTAGAGAGGAGAAGCTTTATAGCATGTCCTGAAAGACTATGGTGAGGATTTTAAATTATGAAGGTGTTTAAACCTAGGCTTAAAATCTTCATCAAGCTTATTTCCTTGTGTAATTGCAAGAATCTGCTCTCAAGTTAAAACAATCTAAATTCAAACCCAAAACACCCTGCTTCCAATATTCAGCAGCCCCTTACAAAAGTCAAAAACACCCCAACAGATTAAGAGATCGTTGCTTTTGATGCTATAAACACAGACTCTCAAAAGACTTCTGCAATCCGCTGCACAAACCCCAACAAAAGAGTTGTTGGGTTGTGAACTTGGTACGAGTGAAAATGCACTTTTTGGGAAACTACTTAAAAGAAATCAAGAAACGCACTGGCAATGTTCTTAAAGGGTCTGACTCGATGTTCATAACAGCAGGTGGTAGTAGCGGTGCAAGATCTAGTGTTGTTCCGGTAGCAACTAAAGCATCAAAAAAAGAGTCTAACGATGGTACAGCTATTCCAAAATTGGAATTAGAATATGTAGACGGACAAAAGGTTAAAGGGTGAACAAAAGAACGAAATGAAACCAAAAGAAATCAGAGTCCAGACATCAGTGGTGCTAATGAATCAGAAACCAAAAAAAATGTAATTTTAAAACTCAAAACTGTGGTGCAAGTTAACAAAAAAATGCAGAAGAAGATATCTGGTAGCTTTACACCTTAACACCTGCAACAAGCTTAGCTTAGCTACAGTTGAAAATACTGAGCCTTTAGATACATTAAAGATGCTCTAAAGGATGAATTCAACTACAGACCCAATCTCAAGTTTCTAAAACGAACGAGTGAAACACGTATGAATTCAGCATCAATTATTAAAACCAGTGTCTTAAAACCCGGTTTATACCGGCCGGTTGAAACGGTTATACCGGATTCCGATCATGCAAACGGTATGTAGAGCCCGGTATTTTTGGGCGGTTTTCTAAAGCATTGAACCGCTGGTTTTTCTGAACATACCGGTTTTGAGCCCAACAGATTTTTGGTATCTTTTGCATCCCATATTTTAAAAATGACTTTCAACCTAGCATATAAAATTGAAATGAGTAAACCAGTAAACGATGTCATAATCCTATTGCATATTTTTATTTTAAAACGAATTTTGTTTGCAAGAAAAGTGTGTTTGTATTTTTTTTTTTGTTATGGATCAGCTTTTGGATTATATTTTATTATGGTTTTATGTACATTTGGTTTATTTTTTGAGTTGAAATTGCATTTATATGAAATTACTGGGTAAACGAGTTGTACCATTTTATGAAAGCATCTTAAAGGTTAATAATATAATAGTTATATTGAAGTTACCAATTCCAATGAAGTGGCCGATTTGAGCTTCGTCCCAGCGGTCTTCATCCGGTACTCTTCCGCAATACAATTCACACACCTTAACAACCAACCAAAATCACATGAAATGATATTATTTTATTATATATATACGTATATGTAGTTTAACAAAAACACATACAGATGAGGGTGAGATTACGGACAGTGGCGTATGGGGAGACGAATATGTTAATTAGAGCAGTCTTGACGGCTTCGAGTAGTCGGTGGTGAGTTGAATCAGCAGCGTTCCTACTGTTACTGTTGGTGTGTGTAGGTATCATCTTCTTTCTTCTATTAAACCCTATATAGGTCTGGGAGGAGTGAACACGGACTTATCAATAATGCTCAAAGATTTTGCTGCTTAAGGGGGTGGGCTGTTCGCCCTGCTTTATATTTTTTTTATATTTTAGACTAGTTTATAATCTCCTAGATTTTATTCCCAACACAGGGTTGTTTACATTATTTGTTTTTAATTTATTTATATATATATATATATATATTTGGATTTTAATTTTATTTATTGTAAGAAAGTTAATAATTAATATAATTGAGGTTTGATGATAAATGATTTCACAAATAAATAATACATTATAATCCGGTTTAAAGGCTATCAGGGTTTGATGATATCCATTACCCGTTTATTTTCTTTATTATTAAATTGTTTCTTAATTATAAATAGTATCATTTTTTAATAAAATAGAATATTAATTTTTAGTATATCCCTATTTTATAGGATTTTCATATCAAATATTTTATGAGATTAATTTTTAATATAATGAGATGTTATAACCCGTTTAAGAGCTATCTAGGTTTGGTGAGACCTTTACCCGTGAATTCGGGTCAAATGCGTGAAAACCTTCATTTACAAATAAAGCAATCTGATGGCTTGAGAGAATGGTTGTTTTACATTTTTTGTTTTTTAATATTTATTTTTTGAATTTTAATTTTCTTTATTGTAAAGTTAATAATATACTTAGGGTTCGATAATGAAAGAGTTTCATAAATAAATGATATGTTATAACCCGTTTAAAAGCTATCTAGATTTGGTGACCCATGGCCCGCTTATGCTTTTTACTATAAAATTATTTATTAATTATAAATAATATATTTTTCTTTTTAAATTGGATATTAAATTTTAGTATATCCCTATTTTATAGGATTTTCATATCAAATAATTGGTAAGATAATTTTTAATTTAATGAGACGTTATAACTCATTTAAGAGCTATCTGATTTTGGTAAGATTCATACCCATGAATTTGGGTTAAATAAATGAGATGCCTCCATTTAAAAATCAAGCAATCTGGTGGCTTCTATAAAAGGGGGGAGCGACCACATCGCGATACATAAGATTTTAGGGGTTTCGTTTATATATATTATAGATTATTTAATAAGTTATTTTTAAGTGTTTTGATTAGCTTATATTCTACAAGTTAATAATAAGTTGTTAAATCCATCAATTTTTAGTTTGTTAGAGTAATAAGTTACTTCAATAATTATTAATTTATCACAATTTGAGGGCAAATGAGTAACTTACACCCTTACACAATTAAGTTTCTTCAAATAAGCTAAAAAACCATCTTCAAATTTGCTTAAAAAGCTTATAAGCATAAGCTTAAAAAGCTAAACCAAACACCAAACTAAGCTTATTTTGTAAAAAAAAAAAACTAAAAAAGCTATAAGCCTTGTTAAAAAAGCTAGGCTAAACACCCCCCTAAATTGGGGTATTATTTATTTAAATTATTACAAGTTTCGAGCTTGGGTTTAGATCGCTTGTGGTTTAACTAAAAAGTAAAAAATATTATGTTGTGTTACTGCTACGTAGTTCTAGTCCTTAAAAGAAAAGCATAACGGTTTAAACAATACAATAATTATTTAATATTTTTTATATGATTGTAACTTGGTAGATTGTCCTCGTGTTCAAAAACGTGCACGTAAGCCTTGGCAAACACAATCTCTTCTTTCAAAGTCCACTTCTTGCATCTCACTTCAGAAGACAGAAGGCGATTCCACATTTTTTGTGGGTTTTTTTCCCTTACCTTTTGTTTTCTTTTGGGTTGATGGAGTAGCTTTAACACTAAAGATAATGGGCTCCACTGATGATGTTTCGGTGCTTGACATAGCAAGAATATGGTGTTGTTGGCATTGTTGTTGAAACTGATGGAACATCATTTGTTGTTGAAGTTGTTGGAACATCATTTGTTGTTGTGAAGCCTGTTGCAACCATCCAGAAACTTGATGGAACCGTTGAAAACCGACATTATTGGTTGGTTTAGTTGTGTATGTGGAAATCCGAAGTTTGGAAGTGATATGTTTGGGGTTTCATCTACAATACCTTGATTCAACAACTGGGTATAGTTTAAGTTTTGGTTTTGATTCATTTCTTTGTATGGTGAGTGGTGAGAGTGATATGTAAATTTGGCGAATATGATGAAACTTGGTGTATATATATTTTTTTCTTTGTGTATTCAACGAATAAATGGTTATTTTGTATCGAATAAAAAAGTTGGTAAACAATTACTTCTAAAGTAAATGAAGTTTTAAATAAGATGGTGAAAATAAGACGGTTGATAAAGAATTGATTGTAAAGTCAAAATCTTTAAAGATGTTAGTTGGTAAAGAACTGATTGTAAAGAATTGAATTGTAAATTAAATAAATTACATATGATCTATTGCATGACAATGAAGTTAATATTAAAAAAAAAGGAAATAGTCAACGAAAAATGCATAAGAACCAAAAAAGAGAGGCCCTTCCACTCGAGCATATATTATAATCAATCATACTATAATGTGCCTGAAAAGTTGGGCAAACTTCACATCATCACGGACTGAGGAATTTCAAGAGCCTTGGAGAAAGTCTTATAATAATACAAGTTTGATTTGCAACTTTTATTTCGATTTAGAAGAGGAGTAGAGAGGAGTAGCGTATTCAACTTGAGAAATCTCGTGACTTGTGTAATTTATTTCTTCTATTGTTTATGTCATGCAGTGACGGATCCAGGATTTTTTTCTAGTGGGTTCACTGTTTTTAGGTGCTCCGAATTCATAGGATCGGGCATAAAAATTTTCGGGTTAATTCAATGGTTTGGGTCAGGTCAAGTTAATCACATAATAAAAATACGATACAGTAATAAAAAAAATGACTCCATTAAAAAACAATGGATAATCCGCATGCCTTTGTCATTGGTGTAACTATACGAGTGGGCTAATGATCGCATTTTTTCCTACGGTTAAAACTACGCTTAAATTTCATCTTAATTTCACAAGTTATAAATAGATAAAGTTTCATAAACATAAATGCAAATGCTACAATTGCATACACCTTTACACTTAGAGCAACCATATTTGTTTAATTAGGCCACATCTAGATACATATATGAAGCATATGCATCGGCAAATAAATTATTAAACCAAGAATTTAGTCTTAAATATTTTTAAAAAAACAATGCATTAGCACAATTACACAGCACTGGAAAGCTAACATGGAGGCATGCGCAACAATACTTGACGGTACATGGCTTAGCCTTTGCTTGAATCTTGTAGTTAATGTATATAACCCTAAATATGTTTTGAATAAAATATATTAAAGAGCATATAGCAAGAGAGAATCAAACCCAGGTATCTCCAACTATAAAGTAAAGATTTAACCACTAGAGCATTAGTTTAATTTGTGTAATAGTTCACTCTATATTTTATATGTGGGTTAACTCCAGTCTTTTTATATGGACGTTCTACTAAAAATTCGAAACTCAGTGGGTTCCCGTGAATCCGGTGAACCCACTCTAGATCCGCCCATGATGTCATGGTTGTACAAATCAAATTATAAGCTAACAAAAATTCAAGGATTCGAATATACATAACCAAACCAACAACTATACTTTCTACTTGAAAGTTTACAAGAACCTGTAACCTTAGGTCAAATCAACCGAGTTGAATTACCAGTAGACTTTTGTCAAGCTAGTCATGAACATTTCAAGAGTTTACTATTAACGCCTTTTCTAAATTAAAGGTGAGTTATGATGATGCAATATTTTTTGACGATGCGTCATTTTCTGGAATGGCTTAGTAGTGCCAGAAAAAAAATAAGGAGAAAGCTAGGAGCGATAGCATACATTTCAATAGCTAAGAGTGTCTCCAACCAACAAGAGAAAGTTGAAAGTATTTAAATCCAATAACCCTAATTAAAAAGTTTTAGTTTCAGATGTACGACTAGGCGAGTATATGACTTTCACTAGTTAGACTCCTTGAACTAAATGAGTTTTATCTCACCGAATTACCGTTCATTCGGGCGAGTGTTCACGGGCGTTGGCCTTAGGTGAAGTTTTTTTCCGGATTAAAAGAGGAGTGTATTTAGTCAGTAATTCATTTGGAGGATTCGTTGAACGTTAAATTTAAAAAAAAAAATCAAATGAAACGGATAATGGGCTAACTAGCCTATTGGGCCTAACACCATACCCACCACCAGTCCACCACAACTACACTCTGTAAACCCACTCATCCATACCCTAACACCACTTCGCTAAATCACAACCCCGGCGGCGGCAGACCAAACCCTAACCCTAACAACCAGAAATGGTGAAGTTCCTAAAACCTAACAAGGCAGTAGTCGTCCTCAACGGCCGTTTCGCCGGCCGTAAAGCCGTCATCGTGAAGCAATTCGATGACGGAACACGTGACCGTCCGTACGGCCACTGCCTCGTCGCCGGAATCTCCAAGTACCCGAAGAAGGTGATCCGTAAGGACTCTGCAAAGAAGACTGCGAAGAAGTCACGCGTCAAGGCGTTTATTAAGCTCGTGAATTATAATCATATTATGCCGACGAGGTATACGCTTGATGTGGATTTGAAGGATGTGGTTTCGGTTGATGCGTTGCAGTCACGGGATAAGAAGGTGAGTGCGTGTAAGGAGACGAAGAAGCGGTTTGAGGACCGGTTTAAGAGTGGGAAGAACCGGTGGTTTTTTTCTAAACTCCGGTTCTGAGGAGGAAACCGGTTGGTTGGATTGTTTGTCAGGTTTTGGTTTATTTGTTTTGGGGTTTTGAGTTGTTTAAAGACTGATTATTAATGTTAGTTTACTACTTTACTTTTAATATTTTGGATTGGATTTTGTTTTGTTTTATATCAATTTGCTTTCTGAATTGTTAGTTTATGTTTGCTTTAATTTTGCTTGATATGATTTTATATCATAGGATTAGGTTTCTGGTTGTTGAATGATTTATCGGTTGCACAACTTAACTAATAGATTCTAATAGTGTAATACTAGATCTTAATTGATGCGTAATGTTACTCGGTACTCGATTCTGATCTCAATTGATTTAAGTACGGCTGTCCACGAGTCGATTCTGAGCTTTTTGAACAGTCTTATTTGTATGGTTGTCCATGAGTCAAGCCCGAGTTGAGCTTGGGTGGTTGGTTTTGAGCTTGAGTTTGAAATTAAAAGAGGCGGCTCATCTTTGCTCGAGCTTGATTTTAAAGTTAAACGAGCCTAAGATTAAGTTAGTGAGCCGAGCCGAGCCATGATTCGAGCCGAGCTTGGGTCGATTTTAGTGTGGTTATATAAATGATTTAACTTAGCTTAGGTTATTTCAAATCAAGTTTTTTTAGCCAGTTTTATTTGAGCTTTTATCAAACTAGCCCCTAATTTTGAGATGTGAGCTTTTTGAATAGTCTTATTTGGAAGACTATAAATGAGGTTAAACTATCCTAACACTTGTTTCTTATCAATGGACAAGCTTTTATTTTAGTAGCGGGTGTCATATATGTGGTTTATGGTCTTTTATGCTGCGAGTTTGAGTTTGACGGGTACTTGTGTTGTGAGCTCACACTTGATGAGGTTCCATGATGCAAAGTTGCAAACTCTGCTATAATTTTGTTTATCATGGAACCTCAACTCTCAACTATTATGATGCCACCTTTCTTATAGGTCTTGATATCGTTAGGCCACATGCCTTTTGGTAAGAATTGTTATCTGGCACAAATGTTGTGAACGGATTAAACGGGTTGAAAACGGATTAAATGGGCCACAAATGTTGCAGGCAAATAGTAATTAAGTTGCAAGCGAGTTAAATGGGTTGTAAACCACTAAACGGGTTAGTGGGTTGAACTTCGAAATTATATATATCTTACTATAGATCAACATAAACGCAATGCATTTATCTGGTGGTTTAGGCTTCAACTTGATTATTTTCATGTTAAATTCGTGTTTTGTTTCACGTTGTGTATGAATTTTTAAGCCCTAATAATATCTTTCTAATTAAATTATATAAATGTTTATAAATTAACTTTAAACATACTATCTTTATATTTAAATAAACAACATAATGACCAACCTTATGTGCATGAAAAAGCTAACAAGTCGCCTAAATTACCAATGAATCCTAATTCGTTTAAATGATTAATATGTGAAGAAACAATTACCATACGCAAGCTTGCTCCATACATATAATTCATGGGGATGTGTTTAATAACTAAGTAAAACATAGCATTGTTAGCCTCGTCAGTGGCGGAGGTACAACATGGTCACCGGGTTCGTCCGAACCCAGTCTTTTTTCGGTTTTGTATATAACCTATAGTATCAAATTAACGAGCGAACCCATTCATTTTCTACAGATGAACCCAGTAAAATATGTGAAAGAAGTAGAAAAAAAAACGTATACTTGCTGTGTTTTAGATTTGCAGATGATGTAAGTGTGTTTTGGATTTGAAGGTACTGTGAAAAAGAAGAAGAAAGGTGGGTGTGGGTGTCCTCCTTCCAGAATCTCTATGTAGGAATAATTGTGTTTGGGCTTCTTCTAAGCCCAACATAATTACATAACATTTTTAAACATCCCTTTCAATTATTTAATATAAATAGAGTTTTCCGAAAAAACCTGCTAGTGGAGGAAGACCTTCGAGGGATAAGAGACAGAGGGCAAAAGAGAGAGCCAAAAAAGGATCTTTCGTGTATAATCCTGCATAATCTCGAACAGTTCCGGTACGTAGACCAAATAAGACAATGCAAGCAAAAATTCCTAGATTCATGGAGATATAGAACATCATATAAGTTATCATGCTTGCATATCCACCATTTGAGTCTCCAACAATTATTTCAATAATTACATATCCGATTTGCCCTATGGACGAATATGTAAGCAAATTTAGAAGTGACATTGCCCCATACGAGTTATTAATGCATTATATAGTTTTATTAATGGTCAGAGTTTGAATTATTAAACCTTTTCTAGAATTTGAAATTTGTTTCTTTTTTCAAGCAACATTTCATAAGAAGGAGAAAGTGTGGTGTGTGTAAATTGTGTAGCGATGGGTATGGAAGAGCCAGGAGATAAAAGTGAAAAACAAGAAGGTATGTTATCACAATAGTTTGATTGTGTTTATATATCCATGTTGTTTTTACTTATGATATGGTGATTTGTTACAGGTGAAGTGAGCAAGATTGATGTTAATCAAGATCCAAATCAAGGGGTTAATTTGGTGGCAAATTATCTTGTTTCAAAGCAAGCTGATTGACATTGTGTAATGTTTCGTTTATTTTTTTGTACTAAAAAAGGATGAAAATTGTATCTTATTTTCATTTACTTATTTAGTGTTGAAGATCTACATAAAAAATTTTGAAGCTTCCACAGTTGATTATAGAGAACCATGTGAGACGAATTTTTGCATGAAACATGTTAGCTTAAAAAATCGAAATAAACAAAGAAATTGAAAGTGCTTTATTGATAACGATCACAAAGGAAATTGAAAATTTAAGCACTCGCGATTTATATAAACCCCAATTCCCAATTGAACTTAACGAGCAAGCAACAACCTCAAGTTTGAACAAGGCACAAGTAGTCTCATGTTTTTTATCTAGTCACTTTTAGCTAAAGTTTAAGCACTCGCTTATAACGTCTATAAGAAATAACAACCAACCCCTCTAATGTTTTTGAACTACAACTACGCATGAGCTTTGTCATGTATGAGTGAAGTAACCAATGTATGAAGGAATTAATTATGATTTTTACCACTCAAATATCTAAGAATCCACTTACACATTCCCAATGATTTTTACCTAGATTAGCAAATTAAATACCTGCTCACAATGTTGACATCATAACCAATGTCAAGTCTAATGCAGGCCATAAAGTACATTAAGGGACTGTTTGGAAGATGTCTGAGTGTCTGAATTGTTTAGTTCATGGTGTTTTGCTGAGTAAAAGACCTCCTCTTAATGGCTCCATTCATCTTTTATTCGCTCAGATACAAAACATCGCTGAATGAGAATGAGACCAAATTAACCCTAACCTAATACAACGCTTCTTTTACTCTCATGATGCGTGTACAACCAAGAGAGGGAAAAATAAGAGAAACTTGAGAGAGAGAGAGAGAGAGAGAGAGAGAATTTTCTATTTTTTCATAACCTTCCCAAATTCTGTTACAGCTATAAAACGTAAACGAAAAGCAACAATTGAACAATGACACAATGGCTCTTGAAGTTACAGAAATAACAATCAAGTCCTTATGAAAACAGAAAATGACTAAAAACATTCATTACATAACAAAGCCTTCCCCATAGCTTTATTGCCCTCAAGAAAGGTATTCAAACTCAGGAAATCTCAACTTCAAGTCATCCAGGAACTCCCATGTTGCATCCTGTACAGTTTGATTTTGCCATTGAACAAGGATCTTCATAGCAGCTCGGTGACCTCGCTTTACCAACTTCCTGTCAAGGATAGCTAACGGTTGCAAACAGAAACGGGAGTCCTTAGGAATTGGGATCACCTTAGAAGGAGGCCCGTTAGCAGCTTTTAACAGTGAAACATGAAAAGTAGCATGAATCAAAACATCATCTGGAAGATCCAAACGATAAGCAACAGCCCCTATTTTTTCCAAAATCAAAAAAGGTCCAAAATACTTCGGTGCCAATTTAGAATGCTTCACCATACGCAAAGTATTTTGCATATAAGGTTGCAACCTGAGATAAACCCAAGAACCTACTGCAAAAACTCTTTCAGAATGTCTCTTATTAGCTTGTTGCTTCATTCGATTCTGAGCTTTCAAAAGAGAAGACCTGAGCACTTGAATAGTTGATTCTCTATCCCTCATAAACAAATCCACCTCAGTCACAATAGCATCCTTAGCAACATAAGGAACATGGAAAGGCGGAACCAATCCATATAATGCCTCATAAGGAGTCATAGAAATTGAAGTGTGATAAGAAGTATTATACCACCATTGGGCTAAAGGCAACCATTTTACCCAAGTATGAGGTCTCTCCCTGACCATGCACCTCAAATACCCTTCTAAACAACGATTCACTACCTCAGTTTGACCGTCGGTTTGAGGATGAAAAGCAGTAGACATAGTCAAGTCAACCCCCTGTAGAACCATAAATTCTTTCCAGAAACTGCTCAAGAAAATACTATCTCGATCCGACACTATGGTAACCTGGCAACCATGATGTTTATACACATTATCAAGGAAAGCTTGTGCTACTATGGCTGCTGAAAATGGGTGGCAAAGAGAAATGAAATGACTATACTTTGTTAACCTATCTACCACCACAAAAATAGTGTCTTTTCCCATAGCTTTTGGTAGCCCCCCAATGAAATCCATAGAGATATCAGAAAAAATAGACTTAGGGACGGGCAGAGGCTGCAAAAGACCAGGAGTAGCCACATTCTCTCCCTTTGCTCTTTTACACACATCACAACTCCTAAGAATATTCCTTACAGATTTAGAAATACCTTTCCAATAAAACATACTTTTTATTCTTTGTTTTGTAGCATGAATGCCTGAATGGCCACCCATTGGAGAACCATGGCATAATGTCACTACATCGTCCCTTAAGGTGCCAAAATTCCCTACCACCACCCTATCTTTCCAGGTTAACAACGTTCCATTCCACTTAAAATGACCTGTCAGCTGCCCTTCTTGTAATTGCTGCCAGATTGCAGCAACTTCAGGATCTTTGCCCCAACTCTCTTGGATCCTTACCATCAAAGAAGGTTCAAACGAAGAGACTGTTAGTGTGAACAGAGATATACCAGATACCCTGGACAAAGCATCTGCAGCCACATTACTATTGCCCTGCTTATATTCAATAACATAATCATAGCCCATCAGTTTAGCTAACCACGTGTGTTGCAAAGGTGTGGTAACTTTTTGTCCTAACAAATATTTCAAACTTTGTTGATCCGTTCGAATAGTAAACTTGGCAATGATTAGATAATAATGCCACTGTTTGACAGCCATCAATATGGCTAACAGCTCCTTCTCATAAACTGAAGAGTTGGCTGCTTAGGAGATAACGCCTTGCTAATGAAAGCAATAGGATGTGTTTCTTGCATCAACACGGCCCCCAAACCCATTGCTGAAGCATCTGTTTCAATGACGAATGATTTAGTATGATCTGGAAGGCTAACACAGGAGCTGAAGATAAAGCTAGTTTGAGAGATTCAAATGCATGCTGTGCTTGAGGATTCCAGCCAAATGCATCCTTTTTCAATAAAACTGATAAAGGCTTTGCTATAACACCAAATGAACGAATGAAGCGCCTATAATACCACGCTAAGCCTAAAAACCCTCTTAGTTGCTTGAGAGTGGTAGGAAATGGCCAATTTTTTACGGCTTCAATTATAACTGGATCAATGCTTACTCCCTCACTAGAAATTATGTGGCCCAAATACTTTACAGCTGAACCACCAAATGTGCACTTAGACTGTTTAACATACAATTGATGATCCCTTAATAATGTGAACACCATTTGCAGATCTGTTAAGTGTTGTTGCTGGTTCTTACTATACACAAGAATGTCATCAAAAAACACTAACACGCACTTCCTGAGTAGTGGCTTAAACACATGGTTCATAAGGGCCTGGAAGGTAGCTGGTGCATTGGTAAGCCCAAAGGGCATCACTAAAAATTCATAGTGCCCCTCGTGAGTTCTAAAGGCTGTTTTAGGAATATCACTCGGGCACATCCTAACCTGATGATAGTCGGACCTCAAGTCCAACTTAGAAAACACTGTAGCTTGACCCAATTCATCCAATAACTCCTCTATTAAAGGTATAGGAAATTTATTTTTGATGGTTGCATCATTAAGTTTTCTGTAATCCATACACATCCTCCACTGTCCATTTTTTTCTTTACTAACACAACTGGTGCAGCAAAATCACTGCAACTTTCCCGAATTATCCCTGATTCCATCAACTCTCTGGTCATTTTTTCAATAATATCCTTTTGAACCATTGGGTATCTGTAAGGTTTTTGATTGATAGGTTCACTACCCTCCTTTAAAAAAATCTTATGGTCAAAAACTCTAGGGGGTGGCAAAGTCTTAGGAGTTTGAAAAACATCATCATACTCCTGCAACAATTGCTGTAGTGAAACAATAGTTTCACTATGAAGAATCTGAGATTCATAGTGACTCTCATTATCAATTGCAGCTAGTTGTAAACTAAACAACTGAGATGACATTACACAAGATTGTTTCTGCAAAAGAGTATCCATCTTCTCTAAAGAACAAACTGAAACCTTATTATTCTCTACCCCCTTTAATTCACAAACGGTTCCGTCTATGGTAAAACTCATAATCATATTCTTAAAATTCCATAAAATGTCATTCAAATGCATCAGCCATTGTACTTCTAAAATCATATCATAATTTTGCAAAGGAATAAGGAATACCTCAGCTGTGAACCACTTACCATTCATACACCATTGGAAGTGAGAGAAAACTTGACTGCAGACCATTTGCTTACCATCAGCCACACTAATAGTCAAAGGCTTAACATCCTTTACTACACACTGTAATTTTTTAGCCACTCTAATATCCACAAAGTTGTGAGTGGAACCAGAGTCTATTAGAATATACAAGCGTCTAGTCCCAACACTACCCTGTACCTTCATGGTAGAGTAAGAGTGTAATCCAAGAAGGGCATTAATTGAAATTACAGGTTCATGTTCTTCTTGTAACTCATCTGCCATAAATCCTTCATCATCCACTTCAATCAAATATAATTGGTTTCTAGCACACTTATGACCAGGCACAAACTTCTCAGTACACCAGAAGCATTCTCCCTTAGACCTCTTTAATTCTAGTTCCTTACTAGATAGTCGTTTTGGATTAATATTAACAGAACTAAGTGGAGCAAGAGCTGGTAATGCTTTCCTAACAGGTGGAGCAGGTAAGAGAGGCAGTTTATGTGCATTAGTAGGAGGCAATACCTTAGCCGGTTCGTTATAACTCCGGGAGTAAAACGTAGATCCCTTAGAATTATAGGAACTCTGTGTCAACCGCAATCTAGCGTTGTTGACGTTTTGCGTCCTTGCCAGCCTATACGCCTCGTGAAGAGTTCTAGGTTTGAACAACTTCACCGGTCCTTTCACCTCTTCCTTTAATCCTTTGAGAAATAGACTAGCAGCCTGTGACTCTGTGATACTCACCTTATTAAGCAGTCTATTGAACTTATTACAGCATTCATTCAGCTCATCAGTATGAGCTATTGAAGCAATTTCTTCCATAGCATCTTCGAACATGTCAGGGGAGAAACGATTAGTGATTGCATCGAACCATGAACACTTATAATTGAAAAGTGAAAGTGTTGGTTCAAAAATATAATTAACAAGCCAACTGCAATGAATTGAAATGATGTTATCAATTACAATAAAAAGATAGATTGTCCAAAGAAAGTAGGCGAGGCTACAAATTTAAACCCCAGACTTCATGATGTATGTAGCTCAATCCTTATGCTGATATTGACATATGACATCCAAATTTAGTTGCTTGAGAATTATGCTCTATTCAACTACTTAAATTAGAAAATTTCACATGCCAATATGCTCATGTTGTTTAACTGCCAAGTCAATTTCATAAATTACAAAGACATTTATATATTGCTAGGTCAATTTTTATATATACTCAAGTTCGGTCAGAGTTGGGCAGTTTATCTTTTAGTGTTTGTTGTTTATGACTTGAATATTTTGTTTTAATTTATGAGTTTGTATGATGACAGTATGTGTTGAGCCTCTTTAATATAGAAATTTAACCAAAATTTGTAGTGATGGCCGTAGGCTCTGAGTTTGTAGTGAATATTTTGTTTTTTATTATGTGGTGTAACAATGCAAAAGGTTTGAGGTTGGTGAAGTAATTGATCAAAGCTAATATAGATATTCAACCAAAATTAATGATTGTCTTTTTTTTATATACAATTAGCCCTTTTGTTTATGATTAAAATCTTAGAATCAATAAACTAGCTAATTTTGGTGTCAATGATGATTTAATGCAGGTTAACAAGAAAAGAGGTTAAGAGACAAGGAAACATAAAGGCGTGTAATTATTGAGACGACTTATGTTTTTAGTTGTAATAAAATGGGTGTTATGTTTGTCCGTATATAGCTTAAGTCGTGTTTGATGTTTAGGAGTTTTGCCTACTTATGGGTGTGTTGTTAAATTGTTTGTGTTAGTGTTATGTTGAACTATTTTTAAGATGTATTTGGGTTGATTATTATAAAAGTTTGTTTAACATGTATTTGGGTTGATTATAATTGAAGTTTATTTTAGGATGTATTTTGGTTGGTTATAATGAAAGTTTGGTTATTTAATATAAATATTATGCGCTCTGACTATTTCAGAGGGGTAAAATAGCCATTCTGCAAAGCCATTCAGAGGCCCAACCAAACAACACTTACTGGTTCAGCGTTTACTGGCTCAGAGCCTCTTAGTCATTCAGACTTCTTAATGGTTTAGCACTTGCCAAACAGCCCCTACGCTCCCAACTGCATTAGAGCATTCTCGACAGTTTTTCTATTTCTATCTCTATAATTACACTATAAATCATTACATTTTCTCTCTCATATACAATTAAATAATACTTTTTTGCATCTTTATCATTATCTTTTTTCTATCCTCCATTCACAACCACTATCACATATATTAGAAAATAAACAGAGGGTGAATAACGTTCCTCCAAATTTACTCATCTCTTTAAAATTTTCTCTCTTCTCCACTCACAACCACTTACAACTCTCTAAAAAATTTAGAGATTTCTTTTTCATAATTATAGAGGAGCTGCTGTAAATGCTCTTAGCATCAGAAACATTTTCCATCTGATCAACTTTCTCCTCAAAATGTCTTAGGACAATCGTCATGACTTGAAAGCTTAAAATGAGCTACCATTGAAGTTTTTACAAGATTGTAGCCTCCTATACCATAATTATGGAACACCTTTTTCAAATATGAACTATGAGAAAGCTTCAATTGCCTTAGACTTTTGTCTCATCCATACCTAAAATCTTTCTAGCCTCACCAAATTCTTTCATATCAAACTCCAACATTAATGATCTCATTGTAGTCAATCCCAGCTCTTTGAGTGAAATCTTTGGCCACCAATCTTGCTTGATACCTAAGACTTTCCTCAACTTATACACTTTTAACTTGTAGATTCATTTACAAGATACCAGCTTCTGATCTTTAGGCTTATCTAACAATTCCCAAGTATAATTCTTTTGAAGTGATTCCATTTCTTCATCCATGGCTTGACACCACTTAACTGTATTAACTGAGCTAAAGGGTTTTTCATATGTCATAGATTCATGTTCACTTTCATTTTCTGCAGCCACGATAAAAGCCACTACCGATATCTCGTCAATATCCCTATACCTCAAAAGGAGGTATAATGTTTCTTCTTGTCCTATCTCTTGCATAACTAGGAATTTTCTGTAATACCAGGATTACCTCTAGAAGGCTCAACCTCAGATTCAGTTTTAGGCTCCACCTTAATTTGAACCCCCTTAATAGTTATGAAACTTCAACAATTCTTAGTGACCGTAGTAAAAGTTGTGTTTCAAAAAGGTGGTTAAGTTAACCATTGTAAAAAGATATGTCATTTTATTCAAATCACTTTAAATAGTGCAGGTATGCACCCGCCTTAACATCGAGCGGGGCGGGTCAACCCACAAGATATAGACAAGAGGCTTGAAATCAGGATGTCATGAAAACGCAAAGCCAAAACCTATGCGCGTGGCGCATATCACATATGCTCACGCATCACATGCCCACGCATATCACATCTGCGCATGAAACATCTGCGCGTGAGAATAAAGAGAAAACCTCGCGCATCCCCAGGATAGGCGCATATCACACATGCACACAATCAACCACGTCCTTATCCAAATCAGGATAAGGACAACCATGATTGTGCTCATCAAACAACCTTCCAGAAGGTATCCTTTAAGGAATAAAGAATATGCTGATGTTGACAGCTGCCAATGAAGGGTGGACAACTCAGCAAAGCCCATGTGCTACCACGTGATTGCACATGGGTCAGGTGAAATACCTTGGTCAGAGAATAATCAATGAAAAAGCACCAGGTGTCCTAGGGACACGTGGCGCGAAGCAATAGGAGGAGGCCAAAAAGGCCCTAATTGGGTCTGAGCCCAATCATTGGAAACCCTAATACTATAAATACCACACCACCTCCACAGTGGGGGGTAAGCAAGAAAATATATTCTAAGTCCTTACTCACTTTCACATTCTTATCATCTTCTCCTACAATATCTTATTCTCACACCGGAGGGTTACCCCAAAGAGGACCCCTCTGTCCCTTTCTGAGGGGTAAGTTCACGGTGCTGCTCATTTTGTAGGTGGAAGAACTCATATTCCGGAAAACCATCGGTGATACAGCACACTCATACCCGAGGAACGTTGATCGTATATAAGTAAGTCGATCCACGCTTCTTCAAATAGTAACTATTTATAACGGTTCATTCTTAGCTGTTTTAAATGAGTTTTATTTATAGCGCTTTGTGAGACATATTATTTGGAGCGTTTTCCAAGTTCTTGTGGTATATAACCACTTTAAATTTAAACAGCTTAAAAAAGTTTTTTTATTACTAATATGAATTATAACGTACTATATATAGAATTTGGTTTCACTCTCATAAACCGGAATCAATTTATGTAATATAACCATTTGTATGCAAAATCGAATTACACTCTTCTTTTTTTATGACCCAAGTTTTTTAAAGTAGTGAAAGTTAGTAGTTATTAAGCATTGAGATTATATACTTATATGTTAATTATTACTTAATAATTAATTCATTGTCGATTCAAAATTAAAATTAAATAATAGCCCTTTAGTCGGACTAGATTAAAAGTTTAAAACTAAAACTAAAATTTGGATTGGACTACACGTGACACGTCAAAATAAAAGAAATAAAATCAAATCCAAGATACCCCAAATTTAGGCGATAAACTAGATATGCATGGTGATTTACTGATTTTATGTATATATATGTACTTAGCTTATAATTTAAACCCTCACTTCAGTTCTTGATTAGATTACAACGTACGCTCATTAAACTACTTCTACTTCTTCATTCACGCGATCATGGAAGAAACTATCGATCCTCTTAAACTTGTTCTTGGCAAAGCTATCGGTCGTGGGTCTTTCGGCGTGGTTCACAAGGGTTCATACGATGGTCAAATAGTGGCAGGTACGTATTTGTTATATATATTATTGTAAATTTTATGTTATGTATTTTTAAGGTTTTGATTGTTTTTTTTTTTGTTCTTTTAGCGAAAATTCTTGATTTCGGCAACACGCGGGTTACAGAAGCCTTAATGGAGTGCATGAAGAATGACTTTGTGAAAGAAGCTTGTTTATGGCAAAATCTTGATCATCCTAATGTGACTAAGGTGTGTATGATCTCTTACGTTCTATATGCATGATATATCATAATTATGAAACCTATATTTGCATGTAGGGTTTTCAAACTGCCCAAACCCAATTAACCCGACCCGACACAAACCCAAATATGCTAATTAGTGTCGGGTTAGATAGGGTCAAAAAGTGTCAATTGGGTTATTCGGGCTATCCCGAATTAATATTAGGTCGGGTTTCAGGTTTGTTTTTTTTTTTAAAAAAAAAAAAACAGGTTTCCGGCTAATACTGTTAATAGTTAAACTTAATTAAGAATCCCAACCTACATGTGTGCATTGCATCTATAAATTACACATCAGTACCATTGCCACTTCTGTGTGTATGCTTCTCTTTATTTATTTTGTATATAAACTTAGAACATGAAACTTATAACATGTGTTTAGGTAAGATATAATGCATGTCGAAATTCCATATGCAAATTTTAATAAAATTTTTGTTGAAACATTGGTTGCTAGTTGTAACAACAAAATGAATACATTTCTTAGCCAAGGCCAACAAATATAAGTGATATGAATTCCCAAAACTTGACTGGCTCCAGATCGGTTATAAAGAAAGCCTGGAAAAACAACATAAAATAGTGAATTGTTTTCAAGTAGAAAAATCATAACATTTAAGAAGTATGTGTGTTTTACTCAGGTAAAATATTTACATATATTATTGGTGGGAAAGCATGATCTGAACATTCGCAATCACTATATATTCCCTTAAAAATATAGAGTATCCCGCAAAGCAACAAACAGCCCCGATTAATCCAAACCCGACAAACCTGAACCTTAACAGGGTTGGGACGCGGTAATTAGTTTTTTTTATTAACAAAACCGGACTACCAGGCCTGATTAACCCAAAACATGAACAGGTTAACCCGATTAAGACCCCTACTAGCATGCACGTATACAACTAAATGATTACTTATCATCTAATCAATATGTAATATTTAGATGATTGGAACGACCATGTTCGTGAAAAATTCAGGCTACAAGAACCAGAAATGCAAAACCGAAAGTAACTTTTGCATTGTATCCGAGTTTGTAAAAGGAGGCTCACTAAGATCTTACTTGTGTAAGAACCATAACAAGAAGCTGCCCATGAAAACCGTTATTCTGTTTGCCCTTGATATTGCAAAAGGGTATGTAATTTGCACATTAATTCTTAAATCTTTAACTTAAATTTTCATGAATGAAACACTAATGAACATCTTCATTTCAATTGATTTTAGGTTGAGTTACCTTCACTCAAAGAAAATAATTCAACGTGATGTGAAGCCGGAAAATATACTCGTCGACAATCAAAAGAACATGAAACTCGCTGATTTTGGGGAGTCGGTTTACGAGCCACTAGAGTTATTCTTCATGAGTGGTGAAATCGGGACTCGAGGTTATATGGCTCCTGAGGTATGATTTTTTTTCCATAGCCTTACATCTTACATTTTACTCAAACCTTTATATATTAGTGACTACTCGTATATAAATATGTGTGGTGATTTTTTATAGGTTGTAAGCAGAAAACCCTATGGACATAAATGTGATATGTATAGCTTTGGGATATGCTTATGGGAGATATATTGTTGCGACATGGCGTACACATATGATTTAGACAACATCCCAGCAGATATTTACAATGTATGTATATTAACTTTGGTACCATTCATGTCTTGTGTAGAATTTGATAATGAAATAAACTAATGTCTTATTGTAATTACAGGAAATGAGGCCGAGCATACCCATTAATTGTCCAAGATCGCTAGCTCAATTAATAGAACGGTGTTGGGACACAGATCCGAAGAAGAGACCCGAAATGAAGGATGTGGTCATCGAGTTGGAAGAAATCATAAAAACTGAAGGATGGCAAACATCGTCTAAAGGTCATAATGGCGCTTACGGTTGCTTTGGGTTCTTCAGCACAAATAGAGATATTTAGCTTTCGTTTATATACGCAACAACGTTAAAAGTAGGATTGTTCTCTTGTTGTATAAAGTATACGATTTCTTTGTTTTGATGATACAATGAAACATGCATGTTTTTTTAAACTTTATATATGATTATGTTACTAATAGTGATACATTTGTAGTAGTCTAAATACATTAGTCTTAAACGGGAAAGTTAAAATGCAAAGGGAGATAAAAATAAGAAGTGTGAGAAGGATTTATGGCTACACCAAAAACCCCTAAAAAAATTCAAAAAAAAATAATAATAAAAATCCTAACTCAAAACATAAATAAAAAACGGAAAAAAAAACCAAAATGTTTCCCTTGTCATTCTCGTCCCGCCACCCCTAAAAAAAACAAACACAATGCGGAGAAAAATGACACAATGCCGAAAATGAACAAATAATGATAAACAAAAAAGACACAAGAGATCGCAAAATATAGCACAATGCCGAACAAGATATGACACAATGTTGAGTAATATAACACAATGCAAGAAAACAAAGACACAATGATCATTTTCACTCAAGAAAAAAAAGACACAATCAATGACGAAATAAACACAAAATATAATTATAAACAAAAAGACACAATGATCATTTTCACTCAAGAAAAAAAAGACACAATCAATGACGAAATAAACACAAAATATAATTATAAACAAAAAGACACAATGATCATTTTCACTCAACATTATGTCTTTTTCAAGGCGTTTTTTTTTTTGAGAACGAGAAAGACGGTAGAAAAATTTTTGTGTTTTTACATTTTTCGTTTTTTATATTAACATTTGAGTTATGATTTTTTTATTAATTTTTCGTTAATTTTTTGGGTTTATTTTTATTTGCTAAAAGTCGTTCTCATCTTTCTCTATCTTTGTTCCCATGGTAGAATAACTAGACCGACTCTTAAACTTCTCATTTTTTTGTTATTATTATCTTTTAAGTACAAAAGGTAAAAACATGTCCTAGTCTTGTCTTACTTAAGGTTGTTCAAGAGCTGAGCCAAACCGAGTGAAGGCTTGCTCGTTTACAACCGAACCGAACTGCTGAAAGTCGAACAGAGCAAAAAACGAACCAAGCCAAAATCGAACCGAGCATTTTTCGATCGAACATCGAGCGATTTTGAGCATTTTTTATTTCATTTTCACTTTAAAATTTTCAATTAGAAATAAGTTTGAAGGCTGTAAATAATGCATTTTGTAAAAAAATTAGTAGTTTTTAGACAAACGTATAACAGGTTGTAAATTTTTAGGAGAAAAAAGTTTAAAGTAAGATATAATAAACATGTAAACAAACTTTTAGTATTCTGAAAACTTGAACCGAACTAATATAACTATAAAATTAACGGAATAGAAAAAATTTAAAAGGGTTTAAAAATTATATACTTATATTTTATGTGTGTTTTCTATGTATTTATATATTTATTTATATATAATTATATATAAAATAAATTAAAAATATTCGAGCCGAGCCGAACCAAACCGAGCAGACCTTTGCTCGTTGCTTGGCTCGTTTACAAACCGAACCGAGCAGAGCGGCTCGTTTACAACCGAGCGAAAAAATGAGCGAACATTTTTCGAGCAAATTACGAGCGAGTTCGAGCGTTGAGCGGTTTGGATGGCCCTAGTCTTACTAAAACACATAAAAACGGGCCAAGCCCACGAGTACCGCCCTAAGTCCACCACGTTAGCTTTGAAAACGATTTCAACAATAAGTTATTTTCACAAACCTAACAGTCTAACACATGTCGGTTCATAAACTCCCATCTCCACAGGCCCAAACAAACCCGGCCCATAACCCGAGCGTGTAAACACCTCTACTTTCTGCAACGTACACCACGTTTCACCATTTATATCTACATCCATCTCCCACGCGCCACACACACCGGATAACCCCACGCGCTTCAACGACCTCCATAAGTTGACCAAAATCAATCTACACATTTACATAACATTACACCAATGGCGGACAAAGACGAGTCATCCAAGCCGACGAATCCGTTCACCTCGCTCTTATCGCAGTTCACGCAAGTAATTAGTAACCTCCGTTTGCCGTTTCTGCCGCCGCCGAAGAAAGACGTGGCCGTGAAGGTTGAGACGGAGAAGAAGGCCGTGGTTCGCGGCGGCGAAGTGACGGAGGTTACGAAGTCCACGACGGTTACGTTTCCGGACGCTAATAAGAAGAGCGTTGTTCCGTTGAAGCTTGAATCGGAAGGAGCTGAGCAGGAAACGAATCCTGTTGTACTCTGGCAGGTATACGTGTATATTATATAATTATATAATAATATAATTATATAATTATATATCGTTTTGATGATATGTATAGCAATGTGTTTGATTTGTTGTGTTGAGTTTGAATGTCACGAGTTCGCGTTAGGTTTTATTCAATTTACGAAGTATATAGTTATATACGCCTGGTTTTTTAAATAATTAGTGTATAAATTGGTTTGAATTAGTCGAAACTCGTTAGGTTTGGCATTTGATAACTGTTTGTTCTCTGGCAGGTATACCTATATATATGTATAGTTCTGTATCGTTGTGATTTGTGTAGCTATGTGTTTGATTTGTTGTGTTATTCAATTTACGAAATATGTACGCCTGGTTTTTTAAATAATTAGTGTATAAATTGGTTTGAATTATACACTAATAAATAGTTAGTGTATAAATTGATTAGTGTAGCTATGTGTTTGATTTGTTGCGTGGAGTTTGAATGCCTGTTAAGTTGTTTAGAGTCTCGAGTTCTGGTTAGGTTTGTTGAAATGAGGAAGTGTTTAGGTGTGGTTTTTAAATAATTAGTGTGTGAATTGGTTTGAAATTGAATTAGTTTAAGCTTGTTGTTTATATCGTTGTGGTTTCTGTATCTATATGTGTGTGATTTGTTAATGTCTGTGAAGTTATTTACGATCTCGAGTTTCGTTAGGTTTTATTGTATTAGTGTAAACTCGTTAGATATGGATATTAGGTATGCGTGTATCTATATTGTTGTGATTTGTGTAGATGTATGTTTGATTTGTTGTGTTGATATTGAATGTCTCGAGTTCTCGTTAGGTTTTAGTGAAATTAGGAAGTATCTGCGCATGATTTTTCATATAATTAGTGTATGAATTGGTTTGAATTAGGCTAAGCTTGTTAGGTATGCTTCTGGTGACTGTTTGTGTGATTGAACTGAATGAAGTGTGGTAGAAGGAATTTTAGGGATTTTGATACTGTGTTGACATTTAAGAGAGTGGAACGGTGTTAATTTCATTGAAATTAGTTACGGTGAAATCTGGACCGAGTATGTCATGGCTGGTGGAAATGGTTGCAGTCAGTTGATTTTTTGTTTTAGGTCTTGTTATGCTTCCAGTAGCAATTGCTAGGCGAATTAAGCCCAGATGTATTAAATTTGAATGTCTGTTAAGTTATTTACAATCTTGTTATCGAGCGTTGTTAAATTTTCTCTCATTCGATTTATTGAAGTCACGAAGTTTATACGCATGATTTTTCATGTAATCAGTGTATAAAAATGGTCTGAATTACTCTAAACTCTAATGTCTGGCCATTGGTGATTGTTTATCTAATTGAACTGAATTTGATTTGTGGTTCAATGTTGATAAGCTGTAATAGAAGAAATTTTAGGGATTTTGATCAGCATTAACTTTATAGAAACCAGTTATGATGAAATCTGGACCAAATATGCAGAACCTGTGGAAATGGATACAATCAATTGATTCTTTGTTTTAGGTCTTGTTATGCTTACAGTACCAATTGCTAGGTGAATTAAGTCTTAGATGTAGAAGTGCATAGTTTAATTACACACCGAATCACCAAAGTGTAGGTATGGATGGTGATGGTTCACTTAACTTTAGCTTTTCCCTGAGATATGACCCCCAAGGGCCTGTCCATCTAAAAGGGGCCCAAGTTCATGTAGGAGCCTAAGGTATTATTTCTATGATTTTCAGTTTCTTTTTAAACCTTCTTATGTTTCGCACGTTAAGGTATTTCTTTATAAACCATTGAAACCAACTAACTTTCCCAAACTGAAGAAAGACGACCTTTTTGTCCGCTTTAAGATCCAAAGATTCGGTTAACGGTTCGATTTTGTGGTTTACCAGTTTAACTGTTCAGTCCTGGGATATGAATTTTTGGGATATGAATTTTTATATATGTATTGTAACTATGAACTATCTTTATTATTTTTGTGAAAGTTTCATACAAACTAATTTTGACAGGAAAAAAAAAAACCAAAACTGAATCGTTAAGCTATCAAACCAGCCTGTCTGGCAAGACTGTTTTCTAAGACCATGATTACCTCGGTACACATTATTTATAGAGAAGAAAGTAAGTTATTTAGAAGAAGAATAACCGATCATTTCCATATTATTTATTCTGGGATAATAACTAAACTTTTTTCATATTTATTTTGAAATATAAGCTAGTATAAAATACAGGGTGCACATATTGTCATCTTCTTGGAATGTGTGTGTGTAAAGAAACTGCATCTATCTACATTTTGTCTTCATTAGTTGTATTATCAGCATTTTGTGCCAAACATAGATGAATCTTTTAGCCATGGCTTAATCGTGTGCCCGACTCTGCTGGTTGGCGTTTGTCACATGCACTTTTAATATTTTTGTGTGTAAAGGGGACCACAGACGTTTTTTGTTTTGTTTTTTGGTTGCCACTTATGCTGCTAGACATGCAATAAATAGTGTCTTTAATTGTGATGTGAAATGTTTATAGCCAAACTTGATTCCGCTCGGTGCTAATAATTAATTATATGCCTTTGCAACGAACATTGAATATAATGATTTTCTAAGCTTGAATATGTTGCTAATAGTATGTTTTATAGATGCACTTGATACATGTTTTATTTAAGGCTAACTTTCTTTTGATTATGACTCAAGCTGACCCATTTACAAGAAAACAGGTCGAAACTAAACTATGTTATGGTCGTTTATAGGTTTACGTGATTGGTGGTTTCTTCATCTTAAAGTGGGCTTATGGGCGGTGGAATGAGCACAAGGAAAGGAAGAAGCAATCTAAAGATGACAACCAACCTACGAATGAGGGGGGTGACTAGTAGTACGTATGAAACGTCTTTAAAATTTGTCTTTTTATGTCATATAATTCACCTACTTTGCCTTATATCTGTTTAAACCTTGAAATTACTAGGAATATACAGGGTTCAAAATTTCACTATGGTTTAGAAGTTATCAGTCTAGTTTGCTGTGAATATCAATATGCCTTATGCAATGCCCAAATGTCAGTTTTCGAGTCCTAATTCCGAAAATAAAATAAAATAAAGTCTTACCAAGATAAGTACAAGATGCTTATTTAAGTCACTTATTATATGAATACCAAGGACTGTCTTCCATCTTATATTTAACACTATTCATTATCATCCTACTTAGCCATTTCGTGCATTTGACATGGGTAATTTAACGCTAACTTCTGATTTTAACCCGAGCTTGCCCATTTACAAGAAAATGAGTCGAAATTAAACTATGTTACGGTTTCTTATAGGTTTATGTGATTGAATAAATCGGAAATGAGACGGATATGGAAGGCGTTCTAATAAAATTCCTACCTCAAGTAATCATTTTTTCAAAAGTTAGTTAACTTCTTTGCATTCCCCCCTAAATATGTTGGGTTAATATAAACGACGAAAGTTCGTAACAGTTTTAACACAAATGTATTTGTCACTCGGGTTGGAAGTAACTATCATAAATGGATAGCCTATCAAAAGCATCATAGTTAGCTTTCAAACCTACAAATTGGCTCCGAAGTCGAGCACAACCTGCATTGGGCCACCTACACCCACCGTCTTCACCCCTTAACGGGCACAAAGATTCACAAATCCGACTCGTGAAGTACCCAGAACCATCATCATTATCTGCTGTAATCGCAATGGAGACGGACAAAACCGTCTTTTCATCATTTGATTCTCCATTTTGTACTGTTTCTCTTGTTCGAGAGGGCGTATCCATCGTTTTAGTGGGATGGTTTTCAATGTCAGCTGTATCTGATACACGAACTTTATATCCGAGTGACTCGATGGCCCGTTTGATGCCAGCATTTTCAAGGTTCGCTTTTCTAGCCAAAGCTACAGCTGGAATAGCTGACCTGGCTCTCACTAAGTAGCTCAGCAGTTAAAGATTCCATACTTGCCGTTATTTCTCTAGCGTTGCTCTCAGCTAAATCCTTTGCCTGTAAATATTAATATATGATTAAAATAGTAAAGAAATTAGGAGGTTTTTATGTATTTGTATATAGGACTATAGGAGTGTGCATGGGTCGATATGGGTTGTTTTTGGCTCTAGCCGAACCAAGAATCGGTAAAACAGTTTTTGAGTTTTTAAAAACCGTTAGGTTTCGAATTTTTTGGGCTTCACAAGGGATTCTGTTCATTTTCGGTTTTGCCATTTGGGCTTGAAATTTTTGGGAAAAAAAACTAATGACCCAAAATAATGAATTTGGGACTAAATTTCTTTGTTATTGTTAATTGATTATTACATATCTGGGCCTAAAATTTTTGGGCTACAGCAGTTTTTTTTTTACGGGTTTGATTATAAACCGAAATAGACCTGGAAATTCGGATTTTGAAATAAAGAAAAAAAATGTTGGTTTTGGGTTGTATTCTCGGTTTTCGGTTTCATATACACCGATAGTTGAATACATATTTGATGACTTTTGACCTGTATTTCCTTTTTTGCTAAATCTTTAGAGATAAAACATCCGTTTTTGGGTAAACGGGTCAGAATTTTGTAATTACCTTTTGCAGTTCCGAGTATTTTCCCTTCATGTCTCTGCATTGTGCTTCAACCTGGCTAGAGTGGGCTTCTGAAGGGCATGACCACCGAAGATGAAATTGGGGCCACAATGTAGGAGCCAAAGCTGCTGCGGGTGGTAATAACGGGCCATCATGTTTAGACGGGTCAGAAAACATGTTGTAGTGCACGTGAGTTTTTCCCTCTGAAGCACGCATTTCAGCCAAATGCTTCCACAAGCATGCAGACACGTCAAATAAACCGGTTTTTACTCTTTCATTCTCACTGAAATTCAAAAATTATTATTATTTTGGTTTAGGACTATAAAACTTAAGTTTATAATTCATTATAAAACACATACCTGTTGCATAAGAAGTTCCCAAACTGACATGAAAGCACACAGTCCAAGAAATCAACTAAAAAGGCCTGCACGCTTTAACGGGTCAAAAAACATTAACCTAAACAAATCATATGCAGTGTTAAACAACATACTTACCGATGAGAACTCAAATGCAAAAGGGTACATTCGTAATAATTGCGAAACACAATCAACCCACTGTCATATGAAATCAATATACACAGGATCAACATAATTGGTAAAAGTTCAAGATTAAGAAACTAGACATTGTTGAAAAAGCAGACCTGAAGAAATATTGGAGAATAACTATTTGAAGGCTGTACGTTAGAGACTGGCGCTTGAGACGTTAATGTTGTGGACAGCTGGCGTATGGATGAAGATGATGATGATGGCGATGACGGTGATGTGATGTTTGAACTTGAAGCGTGTCTAGAAAGTTCTAAGGGTATGCTTCCGCTCCCACTAAGACTTGGCATTCCAGCGCGGTCTGCAAATGGATGACCAAATGCAAGCCAATCTTTTTCAACAAGAGCCTGCATGAAAGCATATAATATATAACATAAAACAAATAGGAAATGTTGGAAATAAAATGTATGACAAATCGATACCTGAAATCCATTTATGGTCCGGTAATATGGATCGAGTAATAAACTTGCAAGAGTTACTAGCTGGCTTGTTCTGTCCCATCCATCACTGTTACCACACAATAACATGCCAACGAAAACATTAAAAAATAAACTTAATCTTGAAAATTTATTACATCCAAACTGTCTCAGAAAATAATGAAATAGCACAAATCATTCTTGGACTTAGTAAAGCTATATTATATATAGATTGATAAACTTAAGCAGATTACGGATCAACATATCAGAAACATAAACCATTGGGGAAGAACTTCATATATACCATTACAAACTTTGGTGAAATATCATATATGCCCAACTCCAACTTAAAATATCATCAAGTTAAATGAATATTTAGTTTATGGTCATATTACCCCTATCAAATATATGTTTTTTTAAACCTAATTTAGCTTATATTAAGATCAAATTCAATTTTACTTCTGCTGTCATGGATTGTAAATAAAATCTAAAAGTTTTATTAAAAAAAATGAGAAGGTTAAAAGCACCTTGTTTTAATTGAAATGATTAAATATCATATTATGAGAAAAATATTGTTGATGGTAAATTTTAGAAAATCAAGGGTAAAATGGTAATTCTGAATTTTTTAATGAAATGGGTAAATAAGATATTTTAACTAGTTTTATAGGCACATATGATATTTTTAGTTTCGGTCAGGTATATATGAAAACTTTACCTGCAATGAACAAGCATTGATGCTGACTCCAAGGCAACACGAGCAGCAATCCAAGCAGACCCAGCCAATACATTTTGGACATGTATCAGCCAACCACTATCACCAAGGGTTGATACTGAAGCAGACATACTACTGAGGTTACCTCGACCCCACGTCCATCCACCATTTCTCTGTTGAAATAAATCACAAACTTAAAAACACTTTACAAAAATAATAAAGCCAAATGTTGATATTTTTGGTTATACCAAGAATGATGACATTCCATCTGATGATTTGGTTCCATGTGTATCTAAGTAGTCTCTGAGACGAACAAGACTATCTCTCATGGCATGGATATTGTCTATCCCAAAGAATACAATCTACATAAAACATATGTTAGAAATCAAAGAAACACATATTATGCAGTATTATTCAGCTTAAAAATGTTAAAACAGACCTCACACTGGAAATAATTGGAAGATGACTCTGAACCTCCACCCATTGCTCCATTTGCCAAAGCATTTTTTCAGGGTCTTGCGTCAGCTATGTATAACTTCCTAGTAATAATATTATTAACTCATATATAAATAATGTAACTGAAGAAAGAAAATCCTCTATAAAAAGCCTTTACCTTCGTCCTTCTTTCCCTTTAGAATGTCGAGTACAAAGTGCACCAACTAAACTCTCATCAGCATTGCTGCAGAGTGTCATCACAAGAAATTTACGCTCAAATGCAAAATATTTAAGGAATTTTACATATGCAAAGTAAGCATTACCTCCTCATATTCATCATGAGGCCAACTAACGGTTGGGATGACCTAGCAAGAACTGCTCCAGTGCCTGCATATCATTGAAAAAATGCACGATGAGTTCTAAAATAACATGCGTGTGTTAATAAAGATAACATATACTTACGTTTATCGCATCATGATATTACAGGCAGTCTACACCGTGCACGAAATGTACAAGCTTTCAGCAGATCTGTATCCCTGTAAACAGCAACACAAGGGATGACTAACATAATAGAAAATTGAAAAAGGTTGTAACGATTGGATAAACTGTGAAAGCAAAGATACCTCACCTGATGGATTTTGGAACTAACAAAGCAAAAGGATAGGTTGCACACATGTTATAATTTGCATTTACATCACTAATTCTCCACCAATCATTAGATAATTTGAATAAACCATCTTCTATTGTGCTTATTGATGACTGAAGTGATCCCAAACCAAGAAGCCAGTAGTACTCGTTTACTAACCGCACTCTAGGATTAGTGCTACTGTGGTTGGAAGGACCAGAAGTAAAAGCATAGAGATCCCATAGTCTTGCAGGCCTTGTCCCCTTCAGCAATGCAGCAAAGATAGCATGCCTCTGTAAAATAAAAGCCGAAATGATCATAATAATAGCAAAAAAGTCCAATTTAGAAAGGCAATGACCAGAACTACCTGCTTAGTCCCAGGGCGAAAACCGAATATAATGATTCTCATATCTTTGCCTGCAAAAGAAACAAACCTAGATAACTAAGTAAAATTTTGAATTCTCATTGTATGAAAAAGTCCACAGATCATTTTTTGTTCTCATACCCAAGCAAATTGACATGCTTAATACCCAACAGATTCAACTTCGCAGAAAGCATCATATTAAAATTGTATGATAAAAAAATCGCAAATAACATAACAATTATTTAAGTGATCTACCATACCAACGACCTGAAGAAGCCTACGTGTAGGAGCCTTCTCTGGCTGTCGAGCACCAGATGGCTGCTTTATTGCCTGCAGACAACCATTTTCAGCAACAATTTTAAATAGTCAAGTGTACTACAAAACTAGCTTGTAGAAGATAATATTGATACTTTGGAAGTAACAAGATTTGAGACAGAAATTCAAAGATAGATATATGTATTTAAAAATTAAAATAAGCCATAGATGGTATTGTTTAAAAGAAATGGTAATTATCTAAGAAGCAAAACTTACAATCTTGTTGAATCTTTCGATGGTGGCCAAATGTATTGTTCCTAGTGCAATCACATCCCTGGATCCTTCACTCTTAAAAGTAAGACAAAAATATATATGTCAGATACAGCATTCATGAACGTTCATATGCATGTAGAAATTGCGCACGTGTGCTTGTGAGTTACCCTATGTGCAGATGAAAACCATATGTAATCAATTAACCGGTTCTTGAATACTAACGATATTAGAAATGAGCAAGCAACATACAATTACAGTTTATACTACTACTGCAAACTTCTGTAATAAATAAGATCATGATCGAAAACTTACCAAAAAAAGAAGGCGGTAATTAGTCACAAACACAGTACCTGCTTCGTCTGTGTTAACAAGATCACCATACCCCTGAAATCAAAGCACACAGACTCAGATCGAGAACACTTTATAATGAAATGAAATTAGTGTCATAAAAGTGAAACATCAAGGTAACACCAGACCTTCCTGCAGAAACTGATTAAGATATTTATAATTTCACAGTCTTCTGTATTAGGATTGGATAAGCCTTCGGGCTTGGATTATTCAGTTGACATGGAGGAACTATCGAAGCCGGGTTCTATTAAATGCTAATTAGGCCCATATTTATGTTTCTTGGTGGCTAAGTATTGTAACCAGAATCCTAGTCTATTTATCTCTCTCTAATTTGAAATTGTAATCTTGTACTGAGCAATACATAATAATAAAATCCTAGTTGCAGCTCGTGGACGCAGGTCACAGTGTAGTTTATTTTCTGCTTTCCGCTGCGTATCGTATCTAAATAATACCTGACATTCCTAATTACTCTAGAATTCTCAACTTCAAATGTTGAATTACACACAATGGCAAATATATATATATATTAGGTTTCACATAATAATAATAATAATAATAATAATAATAATAATAATAATCAAAGTGTAGTACGTTCATCATCTCCAAATATAATAGAGATTAAATTAAATGCTTGCCTCAACAATAACAGTCTCGGCTTCAAGCAAAACCTCTGATAATGCATTCGAATCAGCCTCCTGTAAATAAATAAATAAATAAATTAACATCCATCACAAATTACACATTCGGATTCATCACGCACAATATTATTATTGATATTCTGTATCTAGTGACGAAATGAGAGTGAATATAAATGATAAAGTGAAAACCTAGAAGAGTATTAGTATAAATGTACATCAATTTTGGTACAATCAACGGCGGTTTCGCCTTCAACGACTTCCGGTTCACTGGTTCGAGTTTCTTCCGGTTCGGCGATTGCAGTCGGTTTTCGCGCGTTTGACGTCGCCATACGCGGCCGGTGGTTGTGGTGGTGGTGGTGAGTTAGTTATTTACGACGGAAGAATGCATACAACGGAGGATGGAAGTGAAATCAATTGCACGATACGTAACAGCCAACGTGTAAACTAATTATATATAATAGTTAATTTGGGTTAATAATAAAGCAACATGTTTTTTCAAATGGCTTTATTTTAGGGCTTTCACATAGGAGATCATGTGAGTAGTTTTCTATTTTATCATCTCTTCTTTTAAACACAATATGGAGCATACCAACTCCACTTAAGTAGTTATTGTGTTGGATTTTTTGACTTATAAATGATATATTGTTAATTCACTTATAATTAATACTAGAAAATCATTAAACAATTAAGTTAACATCCAATGTTGTATTCAAAGAGGCTTTTAGAGATTTATGAATTGTAAAATTTTGTTTATCATTATTAATATCTTATGAATCTATAACGTATGTTATCATGTATATTACTAAATTTAACTTTTTTGTTGTTTTAAACCACCCGTGTATCATATGGGCTCTATCCTAGTATATTAATATGATGATGACGGGTGTGCTATGTACTTACACACAAACTTTTATTATTATTATTATTATTATTATTATTATTATTATTTTGTTTTCTCTCCTTTTAGAAACATAGAGTATTCTCAACTCATCCCTCAAAATTAATAATTATGTGAGGAGAGTTTATAAATTATAGGGTAGGATTTTGAGTGATTGTGAGTGTACATTATAGAGAAAATGTAGTGCTTTTTAATAAATTTGGGAAAACTTTGTTTGCCTCTATATTGGTTGTGAGTAAATGAGAGAGAATCATGTAATGATAAAGGTATAAAAATATTATTTAATTGAACAAAAAAGAAAAATCTAGTATTTTTTAATGTAATTATAAAGATGGAGATAGGGAACGACAGGGAATGCTAAATTAAACTAAAAAACACTATATTTCTCTCTCATATTCAATTAAATAATACTTTTTATATCTTTATCATTACAGAATTCCCTCTCTTCTACTCATAATCAATTCAACAAATATTAAAAAATAAACAAATTTACAAAAAACCACTACATTTTCTCTCCCCATCTTATAATTTACAGTCACAACCACTTATAACCTCACTCTATAATTTACAAGTTTCCCTCGCATTAATTTAAGGAATATGATGAGAATGCTCTAAATAGTAAATATCTATATTTGAAGATAAAAGTTCTATGGAGTATCGAATGAACTAGTGTCTTCACTTCGCGTGTTGCGTAAGGAACTCGATAACGGACTCGAGTTTTTAAATGCAAATATATAAACATATCATAATGACTATCACTTTGATACAAAAAAATGTTTATTTAAATATAAAAAACTTTGTTGGTATCGGTTCAACTCATTACGGTATCAACATGATACCGCACTCACTATAAAGCTTACAATAAAAAAATATATTCTATTGCCAATACAATTTTGTTTTTAATGAAACTTATATACTTTATTATGAATACACCTTCGTTTTAACGGCGCTACATAGATGAAATAAACATGTCGTAACGACATACTAAAAAATCTAAAAAAAACTTCGTATGGTGGACATTTAAAAAAGACCAACTTAAATATGCATATATAATAACAAGTTAGAGAACATATTAAAACCATGAATACTTTGGGGGTGGGGAACAAAATTAAACAAAGTTTAGCAAAAGAGAATATTTGAGATCAAATTAAAACAGTTTAGAACTTTAAGGGGGCTAATTTGAAAGAACTTAAAAATTGAGGGACTAAAATTACAAAAGTTTAAACCTGGAAAACATGAAATTCCAAAAGTACACCCAAGAATTGTAGCTTTCGGTTTCCTTTTGTATATAGTTCATGTTAAATGAGGAAAATACCAAGTACCTTGACTAGCCTCTATTTCTATAAATACTTTTAAGTGATCATTCTTGTCGGACCGTCCGATTAAAATCTGCCATATGACGAGTTGACCGTTCAAAGATAGATTTTGCTCAAAACCAACGAGTTTTTAAACAGTCGACCTAACTGTTTAAAGTTCTGTTAGTCGGATCCAAATGTTTTAAAGTTCGATCGGGTGGCCAATCTAAATGGTTGGATCTTTATCAAAATGGTCGGGTGGCCAATCTTGTTAACAGGTGGAAGGATTTTATTGGGTTACAAATCAAGCGAATGACAGATGAAAACAGACGGCCGACGGTTTTTGAAGGATATTTTGGGGATTTTCCAAATTAAATGTATAGATATTTATTTATCTTGTTTTTTTAAAAGTGATACATAAAAAACGTTATATATCACTAGTTACTTTTCTCTATTTATAACTCTTATTGTATTACTTATTAATCTTGTATTTTTGGGGTTTTGTACTCAACACTATATAGTTTACCTCAAATATAATTTGATGTTATTTTAAGTCACATGTTCATGACTATGAAAGTAACTGTATGGCTTTAGTTTTTTTTTGTTTTTTTTTATTTAACTCGGCTGTACTTTTTTTTATGTAACTTGATTATTTAACCAACCAATTTTGGGTTTCTCTTCAATTTTGAACATACCATGAATATATTTTTGGGTTCGTTTGCTACATTGAGAATACCAAAACCGAAATAATTCTCATTTACTGCAACATGCGGGTTTAATATGCAACTAGTTATTTCTTAGGACACCAACTATGGTATTTGCAAAAGTGAACTTCATGATTTCTTTTATTTAAAATTTTAAACTTGGTTTTGTATTAAGAAAGCCCAATTTTTATATATGTTTTCTAAGGTGCTTATTGACTTAACAAAGATACAAAAAATATTTATTTTGCGAAATAAAGAAGATTACATAAATTATATCCTATAACTATCGCTAGTTATATATTATTATATTTCTTTTTAATTTATTATTAGAAAGAATTTCACACAATAGTAATCAAATTTTACCATTGTTTTAATGTTGTAAATTTTAAAATTTTTATAATTTATTATAAATAAAAAAACACAAATGAAACATACATGAATTCTAGCTATAATGCTAATGCTTTTAGCCTTTTCAAGTGATCGAATCGGGTTAATGTCAGGAAAGCAAACACAAAACATACAGAAACACGAACGATAGCAACACAAATTGACGAGTCAAGAGTGTAAAAAAAAGTAATCGTCAAACCCAAAACTAAACTTTTTTTGTTGCGGTGTTGAGCCCTCAAAACTTCTGCCACCGGTCCAACCATCCTCATAACATCCGGTCTTCACACGCCATTAAATAATATCCGGGAAGAATAATTGAGGACCAAATGACTTGGTGTGTTGATAATAGATAAAAATGTGTACAAAACTACAAATGAATTGGTGGACCATCGTTCTCTTGGACAAATTCATAAGTACAAAATGTCAGTGAATCAACTGAACATGGTTAATATGGACCATGATAAAATGGACATTTTTGTCTTTTGGATAACAAGGTTAAATGTAACTTTTTTTTTGAATAATTAGTGGGGTTAGGTATAACCTGGGATCCTTTTATTATCTCAATTCAAAAATTACTTTAATGTTATTAGTGCCCAGCTATTATTACAAAATATTATTAGTGTAACAATAATCTATATTAAAAAAATAATATTATTCTAGTAAATTAATAATAATAATCTGATTTTAAAAAATGATACAATCTAAGAGGTAAAATGACCTTCTGCGGCGGGTGGGTTCTGCCCTTGTGGTACTAGAGTCGGTCGTCCCACGTGAAAAAAAAAATTAGTACTATTGTAGTGTAAAAGTACCGGTCGTCTCATGTGAAAAAAAAAATTTTAGTACTATTGTAGTGTAAAAGCACCGACTAAGCCTTTGAGTATATAGCGATACTCAACTAAGAAAATTTCTCGCAAGTCCGCACTATTTACATACATTTCTTAGTTTGCTACCTTTCCAAATCAACCATAGAGGCAGGACAGGACAACTGCTCAACTTCAAACATTTTATATAAGTGAAAACTTTTATAGGGTAAAATCCACATCATTGGACATGTTTCATCCTTAACTATACATCTAAAATAACACACTCTGCTAAGTCCTAACAAGCAAATACCCATATCAATTTTATGCCAAAAGGTCAACAGTCAACAACACTGCAACCTTAAAAATACATGCATCTTTAAAATCTTCAAAAGTACCTTTTTACCGCAGGGCTTGATCACGGTTCACGTTTCTTGAAACTGTGCCCGCAAGCGCCTTATGAAACAGGTCCGGGCCCATTTAGACTAGACCCGCTTGTTGTCACCAGTAACTCAACCAAGCTCAACTCACCCAGATCACCGGGTCACTAGAATCACCAACCACCTCGCCGCTTTCGCATTCCAACATAGCTTTTGCGTTAACTTCTCTACCAAACCGCCGTATGTAATTAAGACCAACGAGAAGCTCTGTAATTGTAGCTTCTGTTTTTTCTTGATTTGCATAATGAAGAGTCTGTGCGAGAAGCACGTTCGTTTTAGAAAGCAAATTTTGGTGCTCAAAACTCCTCTCGGATTGCCACCTAATCATGTTATGCGCGAGTGGAGATAACCATTCTAAAGTACCCGAGATAGCCTCACTCCATTCTTCAGCTAAACCCGTGTCGTACTCTGATGAAGTCAGACTTTTAGCATACGGTTTTAGCCTCGTTCGAAGAGCGCTTCTCACGTTTTTCGGTAACATATTGTATAAATCATCTCGTGCATCAGGACCAATTAAGTGAGGCGATGCCACAAGCTTCTCGAGTACAATGATCACATTAGCGTAATGTAAAGCTAATGCAGCGGCGCCGAGTGTTTCAGGAGGCGCTTCAAATTTCTTTTGTTTGGAACAAATTTCGACATCAGATTCTTCAATCCTAAGTGGCATTGCAGGTGCGGTGGTGGTTAAACGGTTTGGTGTAGCAGTCTTACCATGCCATAGTTTCAGCCTGGTTTTAGTAGCACGGGCTAACGGGCCGGACTTTGTGGTTGACTTTGGTGTTGACTTCCCAATAGGACCAGAGTAAGTAATGTTTCGAGTTTTACCAGAATACGGGATTGAATTACCAATCGGGCCCGAATAGAAAGCATTCATGTTATTTGTACTCGAAATCGGGCCGGATTGGGAAATTAAATCTCCCAATGGGCCGGACGAAAACCGGGAAATCTTATACTCGGTTGGGTGGATTGAAGAATGAAGCAATGCAGACACGGATTGACTTCGGTCCATATGATCAGAATCTAGAGAATCTGAATACTCGACAGCTGGCAACACGTGGTTGATTCCAAAAACATGTGCGATCCGATTGAAGATTGTGAAAATGGATCTTGCAAGAAGGAAAACCACATAATCATGAGTCTTGTTCCATAAAGACATCTCTTTTAACCGTTTGACTTCTTGTTGCCTCCACGACAATTTCTTCATATATTCAACCAAAGTTATGCTATCTTGATCTTCATTGCTCTTAATTCTTTTCAAAATCTGTTCAAGTTCCGTTAACGTTTCGATTTCTTGATACAAATTTGCGTTAACGAGGACAAACTTCTCCATCTTTTTAACTTTCTTGTTCATCTTCTTCGAACTCAACTGCCATTGGTATGGGTCAACGCCTGATTTGACCAAATCATCGTACGCACGCTCAAAGCATTTTAAAACAGGATCGTTACATCTTTTCGCAAGACGGGTCACAACTTTCGCGACATTTTCCAAATTATGTAGCATTTCGGCGCATATCAAATCTACTATGTAACCATCATCATCTGAAACAAGCTTCTTGATACCAACCGAGTTAATAATTTCATCTTTTAGTTTCGTAACTTGCTTATCAGTAAGAGAGTTCCATTGATGAACCAGCTTTGAAAGCAGGCTTGCTACTTCAAACGCCAGCACCCCGATCCGAACCTTTTCTTGACCGTGGTCATGTTTTGTTGAAGACTTCCATAGCCCCCGAAACCATGACTCAGCCACCATCTCTTACCTCAAATAATATTGAAGCAGTGATCTTTGCAGCTTAAGCCCGACAACAATTCTCTTGAATCTTGATTCTGAATTAAATTATATAAATCAAATTAATATCATCATCTTTAAACCTGCTACTTATGATCATGGTTGTAAAAATCGTGCTTAGGCGCCAATTTATCGCTCTTTAGTCAAACTCGGTGAAAATTGAAAATATATATATATATATAAAATTTGGTATATGTGTGTATATTTGAAAAATTACATATAAATTCCAATCCAATTAATCGCCAGTCCCTACCCCAGCACCCGACTAACGCCTAACAAGTTCTACAACACTGCTTATTCCCGAGTCTAATTTAACGAGGGAAATGAAAGGAATCAGAACTCGGTTTTTTTCAACGAAAGAAAAATTAAAGAAATTAATGCTTATTTTCACAGTTCCAAATTGGAACATGATTTTTCCAGGCTTCCTCCTAATTCCTTTCATTTCGCTCGTTAAATCAGACTCGGGAACACAGCAAAGTGATAACCAAATTAAGATAAAGTGCACATTAAAGCCAAGATAAGATATAACTTAAGAAAATAACCCTTGACTTTTAAAAAGTCAAACTTAGGATCCCCTTGAATCAGTGGTTCATATAAGATCAATCCAAAACTAAAACTACAATAATAATAATAATAATAATACAATAAATTCTCAGGTAATGAACTGAATCAAGATTGAAGTGAAATTCATCCAAATTGTAACTGAAATACAAACAAATCAATTCAAAATATAATTGCCGTATTAATAGTTTATTGGATTACATCGAAACAGAAGGCAAGCGGGCAACAAGCTGCGCCGCTACCCCCTTTTTGAATCGCAAAACCCAATCTTTTAAAAGCTATATTTGCTGATCTTGAAGTCATAACATTAATATTTTTTCAAAATATTAAAAAAAAATCAAACAAACATATAAACCAAACCCTAGGCATCCAATTAAAAGTTGTAACAATATAACATAAAAGCAAGGTATAACAAAAACACCAAGGAATCAAATGAGTTGATCCACTTGCAAGAAGAATATAATATATACAAATATAAATATAAAGATTAAAAGAACACACCAGCAGCAGCACAAGAACATAAGAAGAATCTTCATAGCACCAACTTCAAGGTCTTGTTGTGTTGTTGTAATGAGAGAGAAAGAGATGAGAGAGAGCATAATAATATGATGGACACTCAACTCAAGTCACATGGTCGAGAAACCGAGTGAACTAGAAAGAGAACATATTATTGATTAACATTTTGCTTTTTAAGTCCTTTTTGGTTTCTTAAATGTGCTTTTTGTGTCCCTAAAGTATTGTTATAAGGCTCAAAAGTTTATGCTTTTTTATATTGTTTTCTATCTTTATAGGTAAAAAGAAAGTATAAGTATAATCCACGAGGTGGTAGATATATGGTATTAGAATTTAAAATATTAGATTTTAATAATTTATACTATTATTATAATTCGTGTTTGTGATTTAACTAATGGTACTTTTCAGTACTTTTAACTTTTTTTACTTTCTTTGTTAAAGAGAGATCTTAATTTGCGTAATTATATGTGTATTTACACTTGATTTTCACTCGCATAATTATCTGTGTATTTACACTTGATTTCACCTGATTTCGTGTACAAGGATATTTATGAGTCGAACAGGTAAACTAAGTTTGTTTGTGAACGAAATTGACTAATCAAGTGCAAATCAAGTGTATATAGAGGTTGAATCAAGTCTTACGGTTTTTTTTATAGTTACGTTATTTGCAAATGTTGGTTGTTTTGTTGATTGATATAAAAAGTTATTTATAATGATAAGATGATAACATAATTAATAAAACTTGATGGAAAGAATGTTTATTGTCTTAAGCAAATTATGTTAGGGATGAAGTTCATGAATGATCATACAAAATGCATTTCATATAAATATGTAATTATGAGTATAAAGTATAAAGATGTGTCTGCCGTATACTTTTAATTACTTGAGTATACTAATGAAAATGCAAAATAATTTTTTTTTTAATCTACATGTGATTTGAATTTAATTAAATGTGATATCCATGATGAAAAGTTGATACCATAAAATCTTCAGTAGTGACATATTCATAACCAGTGGTACACCAAAGGGTGCGGAATTCGACAATGCACATTTGATATATGCTATAAATAGAAGGTCTAGAGGACTCGTTTCTCCGACAATCGAAATTTCATTTATTAAAATTTAGTTTTTTTTTTTTGAATAATACGAGTTGAACAACTAAATCATAGTCCGTAATCCACATAAAAGCCTTGATATCATGCATTCTATTTCGTCTCTTTTATGCTGTAAGTAATTAGATATACATGGTAAGTAATTAGGTAGACATGTGCTTTCATGTTCCTGTAAAGAAATACATTTAGAGGCTAAAAAATAGTTAAAAGTTACTATGCAAATCCTGAATTTGTGTACCATGAAAAGTGATAACTAGTTACCTCTAAAGTTTCGATTAAGGTTCATACCAAAGGAGGGTTTGTATGATATTAAAAAAAAACAATTAAAAAAAGTTTTAAACAATCTGTTATTAAAGCCAACCAAATCTATAAAGTCAAAACAACTTATTTGAAACTGAAAAACTCACATTGTTATTAATACTTCTGTTGTAATATATAGTAACGGAAAATATATACATAGTAATAACTAAAAAATTATGATAGCAATTGACATTCTCGTCTAATGGTATGGAGTTGATGATTAATATTTGGGATTTTTAAGGTCTTAAGTTCAAAACCTAATTTAATGGATTTTCTTGGTGTTTTCTTACAATATTGAGAGCGGCAAAATCAGTATAAACGGTTGCATCACTTTTCAGGAAAGCTTACACGGGTATTTGAAAAAAATAAGGCAAATTGGAAATAAATAGTCTCAACTTTTGTGTATTGGCCGAGAATAATCCCAACTTTAAAAATCACTACTAACGGTCCCAACTTTCAACTATTTTTGTCTCAATGGACCTCCGTTAAAAAACACTTAACGCCGTTAAGTTTTTTCCCAAGCTTCAAACTGACGTTTTAGGGATTTTGATCGAAAGAACGATACGCATCGACAGATGTAAAACTTATCTCGAAACGATGATCCAGGCGACGAAACAATGTTTCAATTCGGGTGTTTGAATTTCTAATTAACAAAAATCAAGTCATTTAAGTCACTGTTATGAGATAAGTTTACGTCAGTTGAATCGTATCGTTCTTTCGATCACCCTGAAACATCGGTTTGAAAATTCGGAAAAAACTTAACGGCGTTAAGTGTTTTTTAACGGATGTCTATTGAGACAAAAATAGTTGAAAGTTGGGACCGCTGGTAATGATTTTTAAAGTTGGAATTATCACAAAAGTTGAGATTATTTATTGGAATTATAAGTAACATATGAATGAAGTAAAACATGTTTGAATTTGTAACACTTGAAAGAGACTTGTTTGGTTTATAAATTATATGCGATGTCTCAAACGTTGTTAACGTGTTGAAGATGAATTGATTCGGATAATATAAAAACTTTACACTTACACATGTTTAGATAATCCTTTATGCGGATTATAAATTAGAGGTATATTGATTTTTATTAATCTTAACTATTTTCTTTTGGTTTCTGCCGGTCCCAACTAATGAATTAACTATTGACAGTTCCAACTTTTAATGTGTTTGTTCCTAATGGTCCGTGACTGACAGAATTCTAAGCCGTTGGTTTCAGATCGCCAGAAAAAAGTTTTTGTCTGGAAAAGTCAAATTTGTTGCCAGAAAGCACCATCTGAACACCGCCACCACCACCAATTGACTCACCGCCAACCAACTACCACCACTTGAGCACCATCAACCGATTCCAACAATGGTTCTGGGTTTCTGGCAACCTCACTAATTGGGCTTTTATAATAAAAAGGTTCCTAAAGATCCGATACAAATTAAGTTACCAAGATGTTTGAAACGAAAATGTCGAGTTTTCGGAAAAAAATTTGAGTTTTCCGGCCAAAAACGTTTTTCCGGTGACCTGAAACTAACGACGTTAGAATTCTGTTAGTCGCTGACCGTTAAGAACAAATACATTAAAAGTTGAGACCGTCAGCAGCCAGTTTGTTAGTTGAGACCGATGGCAATAAAAAGACGATAGCTGTGATTAATAAAAACCAATATACCTAAATTATATAACATAAAACTTTTGAGTTACTTTTTCTTAATTGATCCTTCAATATTTTTTTACAAGGTTTATAATATTATATTATATTCTATATGATTAATAAATAAATTATATGTCATTGGCTTTCTGGCTTAATGGCAGAAGGTGATGGTTAAGGCTTAGGATCCTAGAGGTCTCAGGTTCGAAACCTGACTCAAAGGGGTTTTCTCACAGTGGCGGGTTTATCCTTGATTGTGTTCTTGAGTGAGTCAGGCCTGGAGCGTCAAAATCAGTATGGACGGTTGACATCCCGTCTCAGGAAGGCTCACTCAGGTATTGGAGATGGATCCAAACGTTATTATAAAAAAATAAATAAATTATATAAACATGGGTTACCATAATTGGTCAAATACGCAATCATAAGTCAACAACATCAAAATGTATAATCGAAACCGGTTTTTATATGGAGTGATTATTATAGAATTGTTTTAATTTTAAAAAACTTCTCAAAATACAAAAATGTTATAGAAGACCCGAGACCGTATACTTAAATGGTTGACTTGTACATGTAAAGAAAGGAGTGTGTGGAAAAATAGTGAAAACGATACAATAACTACAAAAAGAATAAATAGAATCGATTTTTAGAAACATAGTTTTTTTTTTCTCACTTTTTTTTCTCACGTGAACCGAGAATATTGTTATATTGATCAAAATCAATATTTATGCTATGATTTTTTTTATTTAATTTATTTTTCTATTTATTGTGCTGGTTTAGTTTGGCAGAAGTGCAGAACATACTTATACATGTTGGCTTACAATCTAAACGCTTGCTATAACGTATCTAACACTTTTTATCGCTTTCATCTCGCATCTAGTTGTATCATAACTTGTTAGTATATATCATGATGACACACTGTGTTAGAGTAAATCAACTTCGTTCTTATGGTGTAGATAGTGTGATAATAGTGACGGATCCATGATTTTTTTTAGTGGGTTCACTGTTTGGGTTTATTCAACAGTTTTGATTGATCTGACGGTTCATGTCGGTCTTTTATCACATAATAAAAAACCACACAATAACAAAAAAAACAAATATTGTCATTAAAAAATTAAAAATGCATTGATTAAGTTTCACATAATAAAAATACCATATAATAATAAAAAACAAAGATCATCATTAGAATTTAAAAAAATACATAATATCTATTAATATTCATATAATGCCTACATTAATTGTCTAGTTAGCTAGTTAAAAGAATAAAAATAAAAACATGCTATGAGATTCTCAAGGTTTTAAAGGTGGGATGTTTACCACTAAACCAAGTTTCCACTTTGTATACAGGTTCACTCTCATCTATTTTCTATCTACTCTAATAAACGACTATTATTTTTGTCACTTGTCAATTTCATAGCACTTTTCATATTTTTTTGAACCAATTTAATATATGGTTCTTATCTTTTAAGTCATTTCAATGCATGCATTCAATATTTATATTAAATATAAATTCTGACCGATTCATTTATTAACATTCATGGTGAAATAAGAAAATAAGAAAATATAGACGTTGAAGTTGCAAGTTTGTTAGAATAAAATTTTATAGTCACGGGTAATTGCAAATAAATAAAATAAAGGTGTGTCATTGTCGAAGAATTTGTATTTGTATGGTAAACTACAAATTGTTTTAAACTGGGATTCAAGCAGCAGTGTATAATTTTTTATATAAGATTGGTTTTAAGTTTGGATTTAATAATTTTCTCATATGCATTTGAACTCAAGAAAATGTGTATTTTCTTAATTTTCTCAAAACATTTTGTATAAATATTGCGAACATGAAGAATACTTATTAGGCTATTATATATATCTTGGTGTTTAGCATTAAATCATTGAAGTTGAATATTATTATAACTATAATTCATATGTATAATAATTTACTATATGAACTATCTGTCATTTTGTAATAATACATATGAAATTAATCCTTTATTTATATGATTTTTTTGTGTAGTATAAAATGTTTTACCAATAAGAAGATCAATATTTAGTTTTTAATACTTTTTTTCATAACTCAAACCAAAATGCTTTATAAACATATATATTTTATGACTTGATTTATATTTTTATACATTTAAATATTGTTAATTTAATATGTCTTATAAGACAAATTACTTAATTAAAAGCATTCTAAATTCTAAACAAAAAAAATCTGCTTCATTCCCATTCCACTATTTTCGCTTTCCAAAATCATTTAAGATATTGAAAACTACAATATCGTTTTCATTAGTTATTCACATAATTTCAATATTATATTAACTTAATTTTATTTTTATACAAATACAACGAATTGGGTTTACGTTAGTCTTACATGTTGGTTAGTACATAATTAAAGTGTTTGTTATGGTTTATATTCAAAATAATAAAGCTATATCTAGAATTTTTTTTAAAAATTACAGTCATAACATTTATTATTAAAAGATGTTATAAAATTCATTAAGATTCACACTTATTATAATGTAACTTAATAGAATATTTATTAATTTCATTTTTATTACTTATAACTTAATCATGCTCCTCGTTACATTTCAAGGAATATTTTATTTTCACATTAATTTAAAAAAAAATAGTTAATCCAGTTAAAAGTCAATTATCATGCTTCCATAAAGTCCGAAATCTTTGCTTCTTCTTCTTTTTTTCTATAAGTTGTTAATACACACACACACACACACACACCGATTAATTAAATATTCCAACAACTTCCTATAATATTAACGAATAACACGAGATTAGTATTCAAATTTAAGCACTTCTAATCTAATACTTTCAACTATTGTAAATAAGGATAACTACCTTCACTTTATGCAACTTTAAATATTCTGCTAACTCACTGTTATTTGAATATGGCTTTAAGGTTGATATATTTTTGTTATTTTCTGGCAATTACATTTAATATGAAATGATGTCAAAATCATTTTGTTATAGTTTTTCGGTTTTATATGTTGCTTGATTATACAATTGTTAATTGTAAAATATAAAATCAATTAAAAATTTGCCATACACAGAATATTAATGCTAACAAATTTATCATAAATTCTAAAGATTCTAAGGATGATTATATCAATAACGTTCAGGTAATATGGTTTTTGGGATAATCATGTTATTTTTGATAAACATGAGCAGATGATGTCACCCATATTATTTGATTAAAAGATATGATATTCTGTGTGCATGGATAATTTTTTTTGTTAGTTTCATGGATACATTATCATTTATCTATGGTTGGTATGTACTTGAAGAGCCTTATTTGTCACACAGAAGAGTTATAAGCAGAACTATATGCTATCTTATCAAGAGTTACAAGCAGGCATAAACTAAAGATTTTGATTTTTGATAAACAATATATACCGACCAATAAAATCACAAATATAGTGTACAAGGAAGGTTTTACTTATTTGTGACATATTTATGTAATCTTAATTATATAATTTCTGTAATTCTAATGAAAATTGTAAGTGTATTAACAATATATGATCATTGTATTGACTGTATTTCACTTAATGGTTAAAGTTTAAATTTTTTATCAATTACCCATGTAATACACGTGCCTCAAACTAGTATTTTATGTATTTGTTCTATATAAAATCTGAGAGTCAGTGGGTTCCTGTGAACCCGGTCTTGTATACCTAGATCTACCCATGGTGGGGCTGATGGTTTGTGGCTCGTATGGATGACCTCAATGCTAAGGCCAACAAACCTGGCACAATCCTTGAAGAACTACAAATCACGATCGTAGGTGGTGGAAATATAAAAAAAATCACGAGGGTCGATGGACGATGGTGGTTGCTATGGTGCCACTCGACAATATACTATCGCGAGCAAATGAGGTGTTCGTAGCGCTAGTATAGTTGTCAACATGATATGGTCCATCCGTTATTCCGTCTTCTTAGTTGATGGGAGGTTTGTTCATTCTGATGATAACTGGTCGACTTGTATGGATATGTTAAAACCTATGAATCTAAAACGATGAAAATAATTAGGAACCAAATACTCAAATGGTCGACTTGTACATCGACTGATGTAAATGTGGAAACATAAATATGACAATTTTTTAATGTTATGAGAATAATGGCCTATAAATAAAAGGCTTATTTGCAATGTTACATTGTTATGTCAACTTTTTTATAGTCTAGATAAGTTTTCGTTCATATGATCAGTGTTATCTGGACATTTGTTTCATTGCTTTTAGCATTTTTTATATCATTTTCTTCCGCATCAGCCTAGATTTGATATAATGATTGAGATGAGAATGCTATGCAAGTGCAGAAAGTATGACCAATAGATACGAAGAGATTTAAATCGTATCGATATACATATTCATTTAATTTTTCTCCATGCATAACCATTGGATATGTGTATTTATTTAATTCCAGTTCATTCATATATATTAATATGCATATTCACGGATGAAAAGGACAAGTGAGTATATGTTGGATTGTTGGATATCAGGAATTCATTCAAATTTAATGTTGTGTTGATAAGCTCATTAATGATTTTGATCAATGTAGTTATTGAAAAATGTAACAAACTTATAACCTCGTTTGCCCTTAAAAGTTTAATAATTTAGTTTTAATATTTACACACATTACCGAATGGTAGAGGAGACAGGACAGGGCAGTGGGATTTACAGAAACACTAGCTTGCCCCCTCAGCGCCCCTAAAATCTTTCTTGCTCGATGGCTTCTTCCCAATTGATTCCTGGAGCATAACAGTCATCTGATCACCTTTTGCCATTTAAAACTTTTTTTAAAAGAAAAGAAAAGCTAATTATTAAAAATCAAACACCATATATCCTGTATATATCAACTCATTTTTTTTTCACACACCATACTGTGGATTTAGATTTAGTTAGGGAATGGATGAAAGAAATATGACGGAATGATATTGTGAAGGGAAAAGAGCTCACGAATGAAGACGCGTGAAGATGGATTTGAGTCGTAAACCGGTGATTCTAAAATTAATTTGTTATAATATCACATAGACTTTTAATAATTATATAAACTTATTAATTTTAAATTTCTAACATGTATGAGGCGCGTGTTTTATAAAGAGTCATACTAGGGACACTCATACACCCATCAATACGCCATGTATGGCACTATACGGGGGTATATGGGACCGAATACGCCCCGTATAGCTCTATACGGGACGTATTGATAGATATTTTAACAAAAGTTGGAGTGTCTCTAGATAGCCCCTTTATAAAATGCTATGTGTTATATCATATAAGTGATTTTGTTTTCTCTTAAAAATGATTCAATAGATATTTATCATCAATACTAAAAAAAGAGATAACTTTGAGATATTATCTATATATAGTAAGACTGAAGGTTGGTGTGCAAGACCCTGATTGTAGTGACACAATCTCAATGGTTCATATTTTTATTTTTTTTTGTTTTGTTGGTTAAATGTTTTTTTCTTTTTTTTTTTACTTTTAGATTTGTAATGAACGTTTTGTCTTTTATTTTACCGAATTCGTGTCAAATTACCAACACAACGTCCGAGACTGACAATGCTCGAGTTTTATCTATTCGCTAAGCAGCGTCCAGTACTGACAATGCTCGGGTTTTGCCCACGCCCGGGGTTGGTGCCGCAAGGCCCGGATTGCGCCAAGTGGCCACCTCAACGGTCCAACAATTTTTAAAACTTTCTTTTTTTTATTGGTTAAATGTTTTTTCTTTTTCTTTTTTTAGTTTCAGATTTCTAACGAACGCTTTGTTTACCGAATTCGTGTCGACTAATCCCCAAAACGCCCGAGACTGAAAATGCTTGTGTTTTACCAACTCATCGTACAACGTATAGTATTGACAACGCTCGGGTTTTACTCACACCCATGTTTTACCGAACTTTATTTATTTTTGGTAGAGTAACAGATGTAAATGAAATCGAAAAAATTCGCGATGACCCACTACCGAAACGCTCGGATTTTTATCAGTGCCCCGGTTTTACCAACTCATCACCACAATGCCCGAATACAAGTCGGCTTGCCGCTGCAACAATCGGGTTTACCAACGCTTTGGTTTGCCGATCGAATAAACATTGTTTTAAATATGTTACCAAACCCCAAAACGCCTGAGACTGAAAATGCTTGTATATTACCAACTCACCGCGCAACATCTAGTATTGACAACGCTCGGGTTTTACCCACGCCCATGTTTTACCGAACTTTATTTATTTCTGGTAGAGTAACAGATGTAAACGAAATCGACAAAATTTGTGTTGACCCACTGCCGGAACACTCAGATTTTTACCAGTGCCCCGATTTTACCAACTCATCACCACAATGCCCAATGCCCGAATACAAGTTAGCTTGCCGCTGCAACAATCGAGTTTACCAACGCTTTGGTTTGCCGACTGAATAAACATTGTTTTAAATATGTTAACAAAAAATTTATAATATGCTATACGAGTGTCGTAGAGTCATTACTTCGGCGTCTGGGACCGACCGACGTCACCCTATTGGCCACCTCAATTTTTATTTTTATTTTTTGATTCATTTTGTTTTAGTTTTAGTACCGTAACGAACGTAGCTAATACCAACTAAATTCGCGTTGACTTGTTGCTGCCGTCCGGAACCAACCAACGCCACCCCATTGGCTTCCATCAATTTTTATTTTTTTGTTTTCATTTTGTTTTAGTTCTAATACCGTAACAAACGTAGCTAATATTAACTGAATTCGCGTTGGCTCGCCGCTACAACATCCAGGTGTTACCGTTTACCGTTATCGCGCAACGCAAAGGTAAATTACTAGTTAAAAGTAAACATGAATGAAAAAACACTATTAGTAAGAGCGAGGGACGTCATCGTGGCAAGTGTAAGAGGTGGGTACATATACTTTCAATTCAATGTACTACCTCAATATATTTAAAATGTTATTCGTATTTTAACTATTTTATTCTTACGGGCATACTTTATTTTTCTTATTTCAAACAATCTTTATTATAATAAATATTTTGATAATGCAGAAATAAACACTATTGATCTTTATTTTGAACAACTATTTTAATTAATCTATATATAATCATTTTTCTTACGAAGGGACAGAAACAAGAAATTCTACTTTGTAGGTGTTTGTAGCCATTTATTTGTGGTATTTAACTTCAAATCATGAACATAAAGTTTTATGGTCTTTTTTGGCTTTAAATTTATTTTTTAAATTGTCATGTCATTCACTTTGTTAAGAAAAACACCAATGATCCCTCACTTGTGGCCTATTGGTAGGAGACCCGGGTTCTTCAATAGAAAATTCGAATCCCACCTGTGTCACTTTGAGTAGATAGAGCTAGGCCTTGTACAAATGTTGTCAGTTTGAACCTCGAGCCCAATCTGGTGTTCGTCTCACCGTGTATTACGCTAGAAAGTTCTGCTCTTGTGGTGGCACAACGACTGTCAAGTGGCAGTCGGCGGTATGGTTTCCCGGAGGAACGCTCAAACCAAATTCTGAAAGCCAGCATGGGCTGGATAAAACAACATAGTATAGCCAAAGTGGGGCACATGACTCTCTAAATTTGAGAAGCATGATAACCTAAATACCAAAATGTCATCGTCCTATTAAAAGAAAACACCAATGGGAAGTGAGTTAGGCGCGATGTCAACACTAAATCGCAATCAATGATTCAATGGCATTTAATAAAGTTAACTTTTCAAAAGTTTAACTCATTTAAGGAGCCATGACCACCTCATTCGTCACCAACTTGTTAAACCACAGCAACCCCGGCACCATGTTGTTTCCCCCACCTCTGACGCCGTCAGGTGTAACGCACATGAGGAATCAAAAGTTGAGTCTCTTCCCCTCAATTACGTTTTCGTCAAAGCTTCGTTATATGCTAATGCTACCATCCACAATTTTATACTCCACATCAATCACATGTAAAGTAGAATGTGCAACGCTTAAAAGATTTAATGAGTATTTTTTCCCTCTCAATACAATATCAATATTAAATGGTTTATATTTTAAGAATAATGAAATGAATACTAATTGAATATCATTTTCTGGTAGGTTTAACCCTAAAGAACTTGATTCTGTTATCACTAGTGTCCACTTATATATCATTAGGAAGATTCCTAATTAAATTAAATGGCAACTTAACTAATATAGTAGATGATAATTAAAAGGAATATTGGTTTTAAGTAATCTCAACTATGGCCTATTGGTAAATATTAGTCCCAACTTTACAATTGCCTGCTGGCCGTCCCAACTATTGATGTATTTGTTTATAACGGGCCGCGACTAACGGATGTTAACTCCGTTAATGATTTGCTGACATGGACCTTCTTCTCCGGCCGCATCACGCCGGAAACTTGCCGGAAACCTGCAACTCGCCTCCATTCTCTCTAATATCGTTACACCATCTCTCTCTATCTTTCCCCTCATTCGAAACCTAAACGACGTGCCGCCGTTGTTGTCTCCGGCGAAGTCCACCCTCTTCAATCGTGCACCATTCGAGGTAATTGACACATCATTCAACTCGTTTTTATCCTCTTAACAAAAGCCCTATGCTTATTTTGTAAATCGTGTAACATTGATTTCAAATTTTTGAAAATAAAATCGGGTTTGGTATATAGGGATTGGCCATGAAAGAAGATGAAATCTACTTCATTTTCTAATTTCCAATGTCTTTTGAAGAGGGAGGGAGACGGTGTGACGATATTAGGGAGAATGGGAGGCAAGTTGCAGGTTTCTGGCAAGTTTCCGGCGTGATGCGGCCGAGGAAGAAGGTCCACGTCAGCAAATCACTAACGGAGTTAACATCCGTTAGTCGCGGCCCGTTAACAACAAATACATCAATAGTTGGGACGGTCAGCAGACAAGTGTAAATTTGAGACTGATATTTACCAATATGGCATAGTTAGGATTATTAAAAACCAATATTCCTAATTAAAATAATATATTTACGATTTAGGTTAATGCATCGAAAGACAATGGGTTGTTCACAAGATGTCTCACCAACATATTCGAAAGAGTGAAGTAAATACCTTTTATTATTGAAAGTTTTAAGAAAACCATTTTTCCCATTAATTCTCATGCTTTTTTCATCCATTAAAAGACGTGTTTACAATTTACACAGATAAAAAAGTAATCAGACAACAAATTACGTTGCTAGACATTTTTAGATAACAAAACAAAGTTGTTTAAAAATAACATTTATAGACTTTGAGGTTCATTAATATGCATATGCTAAGAAACATTGATGAAAGCCTTTTATGTTATAAAATATACACCGTAACACACCAGCTGGTTTAATAAGAACATGTTAATAAGTAACAACAATATATTATAGAAAAACAATGGAATTATTTAAAAGTAGAAAACCTAGCTAGAAGACTTATTTAAACTGGTTGCTGTGGGCGCCCTTTGGGGCGCGGTGGGCGCTACACCGCAGCGGGGCGCGCGGAGGGGGGGGGGGGGCTTGGAAGCAACAACCAACGGCTTCTCTCTTCCTTTCATACACACACATGTATTTATTAGGGGTGGCAAATGTGACCCATTGGGTTGAACGAGTTGTAATAAAATGTATATAATGAGTCAGAATGTGTCAAATTAAAAAAAAAAGGAATTGAAATGGGTTGTCATTCCTTGAGATTTTTTTTAATAACGAAAACTTTTTAATTTTTTTACTTTGTTAGTTATATTTTGATTTATGATTTTTTAATTATTTTTTTTGAATTTTTTTAATGAGGGGTTTGAAATCTCAACCCATTTTGACCAATTTCAAAAACCCTTATTAAAAATTCAAAAAAAAAAAATAATAATAATTACAAAATCATAACTCGAAATATAAATAAAAACTAAAAAAGTAAAAAAGCAAAAAGTTTCCTCCGTTTTCTCGTTAAAAATAAACCTCGAGAAATGTCAACCTATTTTGACTCATTCAATCATTTCCTTTTTTAAGTTTGACCTATTATGACTAATTATATACATTTTATACAACTCATTCAATTTAATGAGTCATATTTGTCACCCCTAGTATTTATATATATAATGAGGCGCCCAAGGGAACTTTAAATAATTATGGGACGTTATGGAGAAGGGCTTCGAAGCCCCGATGCTCCCGTGACGCTGACGTGACGTTATGAAAGGGCTTGGATGCCCCCCTCCTTAAAGAGTAGCCTTATTGAGCTTTTGATAAAAAGTACATGACCATAACATGTTATTACGTCTACTGACTACTACAACTAATGAAAAAGATTACTACTAGTCTAAAGTTTATGGGGCCATCCCCTCACTTGGTCTAAGATTCGTCGTCACTAATAATACTTTATATTTCTACTTAGTTGCATGAACACGTTAACTTCGGATTAATTACATCAATGCTACTATTTCGACATCCTTTGTATTTTTATAACAGTAAGCAAATTAATAAAAATCATTAAACTTATATAGAAAAGAAAGCTTTAAACAAATCAATAACACCCTTTAAACATTTTGAGCAAGCTTAAATGGAAAACGAGCTACAATAAAGTAACTGTAAAACGGGCTGCAAGCTGCGTTGCAACCCACTTTTGGATGACAAAGACGATCATCCTAGATACAAATTTTTAGGTTTTAGAGGCTGAAGAATGCATGACCCGCTAAACCTTATTAAAAGATTCTACAGCCTTCATGACTAGGAAATCATTGTCTCTGAACCCAACAAGAAACGGTAATAACCTTGAAACCTTTAAATAACCTTAAACACAATTTACCATCTTTGATGATTAATGGTCTAAGTCAAACAAATACAACCTACCAACAAATTAATCCCTAAGGATACACGTTGATTAACTATTTAATTAAGTTGTCTTGTTGCAATAAAAAATAACATACATGTTTGGATGCATTAAGTGCAAATGAGGGGCATTGTGAACTTGTAAGAGACTTGAAGGGCCAATATGTTCTATTTCTCTTGAATTTGCATTACCTAATATGCTTTTAACATCATATTTGATCTCTGTTAAATAAAATATATTGTTTTATTATTCATGTAATACCAAAGTTTCAAACAAAAGTGGTCAAAGACATCCCTAATTTGGTCACCACCAGAAGGTTACTTTAAATTATAACTTGGGACCACAAACAACACCTGCTAATAATTACGATTTTGAAAAGCCAAAGTAAAAAGGTAACGAGTGCATATCATATATGGTTTTATAAAAAATTTTATATAATTATATAAATTCATCAAGTTTCATTTTAAACCGGCTACCGTCAAGAGGAGGGCAAGCCCGTATGCATATGGAACTAAAGCAGGCCTGGACCCGTATCAATAATCTTCACGCGATCTCCCCTGTTAAACTTCATTATTTTGGATTAAGAAATCGGTAGAATTTCAAAGACGGATGAAATGAAAGAGAAGATCTTTAGGAAGGAATTTATATAAAGATAGAGATGGAAGTCGTCACATATGACGAAATTCATTTGAAATGTGTCTTCCCGGCGGTTTCAATATGGCACAAATGTCGAAAAGTTGGGAATTTTGCCGGAGCCGATAGAAACCAAATAAAAACATCCGGGGTCGACTACCTTTGACCAGAAACTTTAAGGAAGGAATATGGATGGGTCACGGGTCCGACAAATTTTCGATAACATTAGACATTCATCTGTTTAATCGAGATGTTATTATGACATTCATTTTTATCGGGACTGCTTACTCAAATAGTCAAATGGTTGACTTGTATACGAACTGCCGAGAATGTAATTTAATACAATTTGGGTTTTATCTAAACGTGTGCTACAACATGTCTAGCATTAGTATCCACATGACACGATACATTGGAGCAAATCAAGTTAACAAGTCTTATAGTGAAGATCGTTGATACTTGTGATGTGTGTTCGATGACCTCCATGCTAAGACCGGAAAACTCAAAACTCAATACAATCCTTGTAGAAAGAACCACATGCCGTGATCGTAAGTAGCGAAAACGTTCACAAAAATCACGATGGTGAATTGGTGATTGGTTGTAGTCGTAGGCGTAGCTATTGACATTAGATGTGCACAAATCGGGTATTTTCAGGAACCAGAACTGGTTCCGGGCATGGTCAACAAAAGTCAAAACAAGGTCGGGTAGAATCCAAAGCCCGGGGAGAAACGGATCGGTTCCGGTTACGGGGAGAAACCCAAAGCCCAGTCCGTACCTGTGGGTAGGGTAGGGTCGGCCCCGGTTCCGGGTAGGAACCATCGAGTCGGGTCCAGAACCAGTTTTTTTCCACCTGCAATTGATAGAGGTGCACAAACCGGGTATTTTCAGGAACCGGGTAGGAACCGATTCCGGGTATGGTCAACAAAAGTCAAAAAAGAGCCCAGGTAAGAACTGGTTCCGGGTATAGTCGGGTATTTGACCGGGTTTTCCGGTTTTTTTGGGTATTTATGGTTTTGACCGGGTATTTCTGGTTCCGGGCCGGTTTCGGTTCCGGGTACGGATTTGAGGAGAAATCCTATACCAGATCCTACACGCGAGTAGGGTACGGGTAGGAACCGATTCCGGGTCGGGTACACCGGTCGGGTCCGGAACCGTGTATTTTGTGCACCTCTGCTCCTCTAGTAATTGACATCATGTCTCTTAGAAAACTGCGAAAGCCCATAAGAGGCCCAAATATACTAAGCCCACTAACCACTAAACCTACTCACAACCTCCACCAAAAACTGCTCACAACTCACGACTGCGTTCATTCCAAGCTCATCACTTATTTTCTTCGATTAATAATTTGTTATTGAATTCGAAGTATTATTAACAATATGCCTAAAGGAGAAGATGCAATCATCAGAAAGAAGAACAAATCGAACAGAAAAAAGATGCGTAGCGATTCATCCACGGTTTCTAATCGTATAGCCGCCATCATCGCACAGAAAAAGCGTCGTCAGTCAGGCAAACGTCGAATGTGTCAGGTATCAGCGCAAATACTGCTCTATTATTAGATTTAATGACCGATTAAACTAATTATTTGGATTGATTTATTAATATGTTAAGTGTTTCTGCTTACTTATAGCCACACATAAACATATCTGTTTAGTTCAAACCCTAGAAAGCAACAGGTGACATTAAGTGTGTGTGGACCAAGCTTTGGTTGAGAATAACCGAATTATGTGAAAGAATTGATGTTTAATAACGATTGCATGAGCATTTTTTTTACTGAGTGCCGTGCTGACCGAACACAATCGCTAAGCAGTTAATGCGGAAAAATATCGAATATCGGTTACCAACTGAAACCTGAGATATCCTTTATCGTGATGAGATATTGGCGTGATATCGGTAATATCATGTAAAATTCATATATATTGCAGTTTAACACTAATAATTCAAGAAACTCTCTTACCACTAACAAATTAACCTTTTGCAACTTGAAAAACACTAACAATCATAGCAAGTAGGAACTGATTAAGACTTATAACGCTAACATTGAACACTAAAAATTGATAATTAAGACTTAAAACACTGATATCGGGAATATCGGTGATATATTGGTTAAACATCAGTCCAATATCGGTCAATATCGTTGATATTATCGGTACCGATATTCTAACCGATATTTTGACGTATATTCTACCACAGGACCGATAACTGATATATCACCGATATCGGCGTTATCGACTGCATAGCACAATCGTCACTGGTATTCATTTTTTTCATGTTTTCGGTACCGTGCTGACCGAACACAATTGTAACTGGTATTCGTTTTTTCATGTTTTTGGTATCGGTACCATTTGGTTTCTGTGTTTTTTTTTGTATGGGTGTGCACGGTTCGGTTTGGTTATTAGCTTAAAGCAAAACCGAAATGAAGTCATAGGTTAATCTATTTTATTAACCTATCAGTTTTCGGTTAGTTGGGCTGATTTGTTCACTTAGTTTATCAGTTTTTCGGTTCGGTTAATTTGTGCCAATATTGTTGCTTAGAAATGGAGGTATAAAAGCTAGAAGTATATGAAAATATTAATGGTTTGGTTCGGTTAATCGAGGGTACAAGAAAAAAATTGATAACCAATCTCGGTTAGTCGGTTTTGGTTAAATTCGGTTCGGTTATTGCTTACCCCAAATTTTTGGTATTTTCAATGGTATGGTACTCGGTATATTTACTCACTTTCGGTTTCAGTATGCATAGTTGTCAATAGCGACAAACGACCTATACGCTATGTAGTGATAGCGATGAAATACGGGCTCTATTTGATGTTTACCGAAAAAGTATTAGAATTTTTTAAAATGTTTTACATTAAAGTACTTCACCAAAATACGATTATAATCAACATAATCAATAGCTACCACCAAAATTGCTAATATAATCAATAAATGCCACCAAAATAGCTAATAAAAAATGCAGATGGTTGCTATTTTCACCCTATTATGTCGCCACTGACCACTTATCGTTAACTTACCTCTACGCTACATTATTCGCTATAGCGGGCGCTACGAGCTCTATTGACAACTATGTCAGTATGGTACCGATATCATGATATTATCTAAAGTTGCTGCTGTTTTGTGCAAATATATGTTGGCTGTTAATTTTGTGGTGTTTTCATGAACTTTAGTTTGTGACTTATATGACATGTTGATGATTTAGAATACATGTGATATAACTAGAGAATCTTATACGTTGGTTTATTTAGGGAATGTGTTTTAGCCTCCCAACTCTAGAGGATCCTTTTAATGACAAGCCAAACAAAGTTGATTACAACAAGGACAAGAAAACAAAGACTAAGAAAGTTTGGCCATCAAAAGAAGCCGATCCTTTGACCAAACATGGAAATAATGGCTTACAGAACAAGAGAAAGGCTAACGGTGATCATCAACCAAATGGGAAAAACCAGGAACAGAAACGCGCTCGGGTCAACAAAGAGTCAACACAGTCAGATAAAGAAAACACCAAGGATGTAGGCTGTCCATCCAAGTTCTTGATTTCATGTTTGAAAACGATACAGGAAACGATGCATAATGAAGAAGAATTTGAAAGGGGAAAGCCTTTGTTCTTTGATCCATGGGGGTTTGAATATTGGAGATGTTATTCAGGTGGCAAAAATGTATTGGAGACAAGTGGTCATGCTACCGTGGAACAGATTGCTTGGATTGGATCAACCGCTGTTGATACCATAACAAAAAAGGAAAAAGAAGGTGTATTTTTTACAAGCCCCTACCTTTTATTCATTGTACCATCACAAGAGAAAGCAGCACAGGTATACCTAGCTTTGTTCAACACAAATTGCTTGTTTATGATGCGTTCACTAAAAACAAGATTGTTGATCCATTGCACTTATCATCTAGGGTTTCATGGCATAAGTCTGAATTTGTTAAAAAGAAAGACATTGCTGTGTTAAATAAAGAGTGAAGTTTAGAAAAGTATCATAAATCATTAACCACTAGGTTAGAAACCTGTGTATAACACAAGATTAACAAAGAAAATATTAAATAGTTAGTGATGAAGATTTATGAATTCTAAAATGATATTTGGAGATTAGATATGATTGAAATTATGTTTTAAGTTATTATATTTAAGGGGTGAAATAAGAGAATCAGGAAAAATAATCTTATTTGACATGTGGCAAACAGTTATTTATTAGGTATTGATTTGGTTTATGGTGGTGTAACCACACAATTATTTAGAGAGAATGTATTGTTGGGGTTTTTTTTATTATATCATTACCATAACATATGATTTGATTAGGTTTTCTTTGTAATGTGCTTTACGGGATTTTCATTATACTATACTATCTGCAGGTACGCACTGTGTGCAAGCCTTTGAAGGCATTTGGAATACATACAGTGAGTCTACATCCTGGGGTCTCTATAGATCATCAAGTTCATGGGTATTTACATAAATCTATGAAAACTTAAGTTGTGTACTTGCATGCTCAATTATGCATTTCTTAACTGCAATTTATGCAAAGTTGCAAACATATTAATAACCTTTTTTATTGCTTGAATGAATACTTTTTGGATCATACATATTCCTGTATAACTGTATTATCACATGATGGAAACTCTGTTTCTGATACAGATTAAAAACTTGTGAGCCAGAGTTTCTTATATGCACACCAGATAGACTTGTGGAGCTTGTTTCCATGAATGCTGTTGATATTTCTGGTGTTTGTTCACTGGTATTCTATTGAACTTTTTTACATCGTCCAAGCTAGTTTTACCTCTTTGATGTAGATTATGTTTGTGTTTACTGATATTTCATGATTATTTATACAGATTATTGATGGACTGGATTCTTCTTCTGGAGATGCTTATCTTGACAGCATAAAGTCTATTCAAAATAATCCGGGATAGACGCAATGTCCACAATACCTGGATTTAATCAGATACAATTTGAAGGATTTATTCAGCAACATATTTCTGTTGACCCGCATACGGTGGTTTTCTGCAGTGGGTTGACCGATGCCTATTTAGCTGCAGTGTCGAGTCTTTTGCCAAACCCAACGTGCAGATTGTCCGTTGATTAGTTTTTTCAAATGGTTATTCATGCAAAGGTATATGAACTTAATGCGTTAATTATAATTATGAACAATAAATTTACAATATAATAACAGCAATCTTTGGAATATACATGATAACGAAAGTTGTATGCAACTAGGCTTAAAAAGTACACGTTGTCGTTTATTAGATCTGTGTCATGTATTGGATTATCATATTCATTAATATCTTCTGATATAATTTACCAACATGTTGCAGCGGGAATGAACCAACAGTTTTCATGATTGATACGGGCGAGGCTGTTTTAAGTAAAGCTGAGATGGTATTAGGTAATTTAATTGTCTTTTAGCCTGTGTTCTTAAATATTGAGCCTTCTCACAAAAAACATTAGTTTTACTGATATCAAAGAGTGTACTCGTCAATTTTGTTTGTTGTGTCGGTAGTTCTATTTGCAAATTAAGACATTTTTTTTTAAATAGAGAAGAGTCCATCTTAACATATGATTGAGTCCTCTTTCCCTTTTGTAATGTAGTTCCCTTTTGTAATGTGGTTTAAAAGTTAATACTAAGTTACCTTGAATGCTTATTTGGTATGATATCTGCGTTCACTTCTTGTCTTTTGGTAATTAAAAAGTGTGTAGAAGTGGTTTTCATATTTTTAATTTAGCGAACAATGTAAACATTATAAATGACACTTTTAGTCTATCGTGCTTGTTTGTAATACATATCTTTTTTTCGATAGGGACTTGGGTAATAAAACAAAATATAGCTCCTTTGATAGGCCTTTATATCTTGTCAAAATATGCTTGTACTAAAACACAGTAAAATGTTTACTTAAGAGTATTCTTTTATTTATGTAATACATGTATCACATTCGAACTACGTTGTGCTACCAAGTTGGTATTGTTTTGTTACAATTGATCACTAAAACAATGTCAAAATAACCTCTCGAGGACGTCAACTTCACATAACGTGAGAGTGATTGATGATTAACAAGTTAAACTAAGTTATTTTTGTTGCCTAAGAGCTCACATTGACGGGAAGGTTTGGCACCTTGATGTCGGCACCTAGAGGTTTAGTTGCAACAAGTATAGCTTATCTTAAGAGAGATACTATATAATGTTTGGTCATTCTTATATACAAACGTTATATTTAGCCTTATGCAATTGTTTCTTGTACTCTCCAACAATATATCGTATCTTATCTTACGATACTAAGAATAAAAAATAATAATGCTTAGTTGGTCTAATCACATTCAATCATAGCATAAAATTCCTTCATAATCTTCTAATCTCTTTTTTCCTAAATCCATGCTATCCGTGGGTCATGGGTGAAAATGGTTTGACCTATCACCCATGAATTACAACATTTTGAATATATTTCAAATTATCATGCACACTTAATAACCATTTATAACAATTTAACACATAAAATATTATTATGCCAAATGTATAACTTATTTGTATTAAAGAAGTCAACATTGTTTAACAATAAGGACTGTGGATTCACATTGAATTATGAAAAACTTCTTACTTTATATATGTAAAGTATTAATTATACTATTTAATTTTTAGTTAATGTGATTATTTAATTTTGAACTTTTAATTTAATTTTCTCAGTGTAATCAATCTTAAATTCGAGATGTCTGTTTTTTTGGAAACCGTCAATTCCCGTTTTTTTATTTCATAAACATTTATCGCATAATCAATTTCAACAAAAGAAATAGGATCATATAAAACACAATATTTCTTGGCAGTTACTTTATATCATACGGACCAAATCATTTTATGTACTTCTAATATTTTGGTTTTATTATTGTTGTGAATCTGTTATATGTTTTTACTGCTTATTTGAACTCATAGCAATATTAAATTTGTTTCTACGTTTTTCATATGAATGCAAATTTAAGATTCTAAACTTCTTATTATTTGTACTATATATTTCTTTTTTTTTCTTACTTTTAATTTTGTGTCTTTATTTCAAATAATGGACTTTTTTTAATTTTTTTTCTATTTGATAAATCCTGTGTAATACACGGGTTCAAAAGCTAGTTGTACATAAATCAACAAAAAAGATCAACCAAACTAACTAAAATAATCCTTAAAAATACCATTTTGTTTAACTTAATTTATTTTCGTCATTCTATTTTAAGAGTACATATTATGTTCTATGCATTAACCAAGGTGCTACATTACACGAGTGAAAATTGGTAAAGAAGAGTTGATTTACGTATCATATACAGAAAGCGATTCGAATAGGATATATGATACACATTATATAAATTATGTAATTTCATAGATATGAGTAAAATTATTTTTCCATAATACATTTTTCCAAGATTTACTCCAATATCAATGCCCAACAATCATTAAACTTGTGAGGTGGAAGAGTGAAACTGAAGTATGATTTTGTCAGGCTGCCATGTTATGGTGCAAAATCTTTCATAGGTGTCGAAATAAAGGCTTCCATTTAAATTTTTATCATGTGTGCGGTTGTGAGTTCCTTTGTTGTTTGGGTCCATTTTCCCACAATAATGGAATACGACGAGTAATTTTAAAGAAAGTAAAATATATTATTATCTCCAAAATAAATCTTTTTCAACTCCAAAATAATGGAGTTGAACTACAATAAAGTACAGAAATTTAGTCGGTAAAAATGTCACTTAAGACTTAGGAGTATGAATTTATGATAAGAACATAATATATTTTAAGTTTAAATTAAGGTTCGGGTCACTTTATAGCTGATCAACGAACACTCTTAGCTACATGGGTCAAGTCCCGGTCAACTTGATGGATTCATGGTTTGAAACTTGAAACCTTAATTTTATACTTAATTTTTATAAATGTGTGTTGTGTCGTACCTTAATATTATTGAGTGTTTTACGTCAAAATTTAAAGAGGTAAAAAGACAAGTATCGAGTTTAAGTTTAAACATACTTAGGTTGTGTCGTAAGCTGTAAATTTATATCTAGAGAATTAACATATAAAAATATAAATAAAAACAAAATTTCGGGTTAAATAGACCATGTTCATGGCAGCTTGTAAAAATTCGTGTCGTGTTTGGGTTCTTGTGCCTAGCATTTCGAGTATATGTGCGTCCGAGTTTGTGTCATGTTTTCATGTTTGACTTGTCAACTTGTTTTAAAGAAAGAATATGACATATGAAGATTTCTGTGATAGTAATTTTATTTTATTTTAATAATTTAAACTTAATTTAGTAGATCCTAACGACATATTCTTATTCTTATGCATTATTATATTTTTCTTTAAAAAAATTGTAAAGTGGTTAGTTGGAGAATGAAGCAGGTGAACGCAAAGTGTACAAATTCAGGAAAGGAATGAATGAAATAATGAAAACATTGAACCCATTTCATACCCAAATTGTCTGACTAAAGTGTTAAGTGTACATGACTGCTCAACCCACTTCAAGACTCTATACCAACCTTATATCATCTTAGTCGTTGCACCAAATGTAGTAGTAATTTTATGTTTATATTTACAACATTCTAGAATTAACATAATAATAATAGAATCTAATCAAGGTTTGACTCGATGAAATTGTCGTTTACAAAAATGATTCAACTGATCACAAATTTATGTACGCTCTTCGCAATTTTACGTGCCATGATACGTTCTCATGCCAGATTTCTGCATATTTACTTTGTCCAATTGGCCGGTGCTAAACCAAACTTCAAAAATGTACCACAATAATCTTAAGTTTCGACATATTGGCTGCCAACAAGCTTTTCACTAACGGGGTTAGATTCCGTTAGTTTTGATGACATGGATCGGAAATAAACTTAGGTAGTGAGAGTTCAGGTCAGAACGCGTTTTGGGTCGAAAGTGGTTCATGTCAGATTGGTGGTGGTGGTGGTGGTGGTTCGGTTCGTTTATTCTTGTTAAAAAAGTAGTCCGGTTCATTTATTTTTGTTAAAAAAATGGTTCGGTTTGTTTATTTTTTCTTAAAAAAAGTGGTTCGGTTTGTATATTTTTCGGTTCATATATTTTTGTTAAAAAAAGTGGTCCGGTTCTTTTATTTTGGTTAGAAACTTAGTTCGGTTCGTTTATTTTTGTTTAAAAGTTCTTCGGTTCATTTATTTTGGTTAGAACACTTTAATATTAATTTAAAAATAATTTTTACCACATAAGCAGTCCACGTCAGTATATTTGTCACACCATCTTACACGTAATCATCTACGTCATCGAAAACTAACGGAATCTAACCCCGTTAGTGAAAAACTAGTTTAGTACCGTACGTTCTGTTGATTAGGAGGGTTAGTAGGTTAGTGGATTATGTTTGCTGGATAATAGTCTCACATGCTCCTTGTATCTTACTGCTTTCTAGGACTTGTGCAAGCCTGTTAAAGTTATATGCATGACTGAAGCATTAAAGAGTTGTCTAATCTCTCTTTATTTTCTCTCTAGCTTCCTTCTTTCTTTGATGATTTGATCAAGAACCCATCATTGTAAAATATTGAACTTTTTTTTTGGATATTTGTTACTCTATAAATACACCATATTTAGTTACAGCAACACTCTCTATAGCAACCGAAAAACAAAACCCAAAAAATTAATAAAAGCTTGACAAGCCATGATACCCGCAATGCTACAAAGTTTGCACGACTAATTTTAGTATTAGTAAACCAAGATCATCATTTGCTTTAGAAGAAGCAGTATTTATAGTTACCATATCATCGAATCGTGCCAAAGATGTTAAGAACTAGTAGTAATACTTCCACTAACAAACCTAATATGTTCTTTGCAGAAAGTGCTATAGACATAGCTCTATTCCAGTGAACCAAATCCGGCACTATTAAATATTTTGGAGAAAAGAATCATCCCAGGATGATCAGAAGGATTGAGGCGCAATGGATTTGGGGAATAACTGAATCGTTCGAGTTATTTAAACAAAGTTTGTGATCGCTTTTACCCTTTTAAAAAATTTGCTACCAATTATAGATTTTTTATTAACTTTTTTTTCTAAATTATTTGACTGAGATTATTTCAATTTTAAACTTTTCTTTTATAAATTTTGTAATTTTCATTTTTTTACATTAGCTTTTTTGCAAAATTTAGGAACATTTTGTTTCTATTAAATTTACAAAATCCATGACAAAATTTATTTCTATTACATGTTATACATAATTAGTCGTTTTCTCTTCACATGTTATTCTTACTTACGTGACTGATCGATTTAAATCGGTAGCAATTTTCAATCGCTAATACTCAGTTCTATAGTAATGAGGGGTTACCTAACTTGAGTTTAGACTTATAAGAAACATATCTTACCTAGTTAACTCAAATAATTTGTTCTTTTTCTAATATAAGTTATTAATGCACCAATCTTCTTCTGGTCATAATTTGATTAGTTTAATCTTGTAACATACCCAATTTCGGTCAGAGACTGAGACATTAGACCATGCAATGAATGCTTGTCGTTGTAATTTCATTTTCCCCACGCTAAACTTGACCTGGAATTTTGGCATCTACCTTAAATAATATACCATTTTTATTTAAGCTTGGGATGGGAGTGCCTCAAAATTGGTAAAAAAAACACAACCATGTATAGTTCATGTTAGATATCCGAATTCAAGTTGTCAAAACATACACATAAACTTATACGTCACAATTAGTCAATTTTATGGGAAGCACAATAACTATATATACGTAGCGTGAATCATATGTAGTGAGAGAGATAATGATAAGTAGCTATGATGTATAACCGTCTTATGTGTAAACTTTATATAAAGAATCATAATAAACATAAATACACATATATAAAGAGTGACCGAGTTGACTCAAAGGGGAGTAAAATAAAGCAATACATATGGCCACAAATTCTAAGAGGTAACAAATTATATGTAGTTAATTTCGGTTTTGAAACTATACACACGCATAGATGACACATGTGTAACTAGATCGGAGTCAAGTTTCTTATGACAAAGACCCCAAGTTTATTATGCGTGCTAGGCTTCCAAAAAGATTGAGACGGCCTTGCGCTTGACACACACCCGTTAGTCAATTTTAAATAAATAATCACGCGATATACAATAAATATATATATATATACATACATAGTGTTGACAAATGTAGCAAGAGAATTAATGATAAGTAGTTATATTGCGCAACCGTCTTATGTGTCAGTTAAAACTACAGACACACACTTATTCAGTGATAGTAGTTTTCTAACTAAAACCGATTTCAAAAATTTAAATATAAGAGTGCAAGAAGTGCAATAAGCATGTTTGTAG
>NW_027505305.1:122500-214402 GCF_021521415.1 Bidens hawaiensis | reverse complement strand
GGATTTCTATGGAAATTACAAACTTAGTTAACCATTTAACTAGTCACATTAAAAGGCGGAAGCGTGATATAAATAAACTAAACATATGTATCCATGTGTTTATATATGTATATCTTACAAGTTTATATAAGATATGTTCATGAACAACCTAGGTTCATTCATGTCTTAAGATTACCAATAATCTATTTATTAGAAACCCGAAGCAAGGATCAAATGATACGGAAAAGCTAAACTATCAAAGCTATAAACACTTACATTCTTAACCCTTTAAGATTGTAGTTGATGTTGAAGAAGATGATGATGTTGATGCTAGACTTTCAAAAAGAAAATCCTCAAACGGAATGTACCCCGAGCCTCCAACACACACCGAGCTATGTTAGGAAGCTTGAACACGAAAAACCGAGACCCGAACCTCCTTTTTTTTTTTTGGCCGTAAGTATAGTAGCAAGAAAGAAAGAAAGAGAGTGTCTATCTTTTGTTACTTGAAAGTTTATATGATGATTATCTTTTTTATCATTCAATCCATCCATCCATGATGTTAGGTATTAGATCAAGTAAACAATACTCAATCTATACCAAATACATGACAAGATTTGACCAATACATTGGGGTGTGGGCCCACCCAAAACCGGCCCCAAATATATTTATTTTTATTTTTTTTTTTATTTATTTTATACTATATAAAATATATAAACACCCCATCTTTTATAAACCATTTTATAAAAGAACACATAGTTAAATAATCATTCCAATAATAATTATTTGAATAAATAAATTAACCAATTAATTTATTTAACACTTTCAAGTAAATATTCAGAAACCGATTTTCTGAATGTGTCGTGTTATGTATTTGTCTTATAGATCTTATCTCAACAAATACATAATTGGTGTGTGTCTAACTCGTTATTGGGTATGACCCGACTTGGATCAAACACGGCTAGCCACATTAACCTAATTATGTGTCTCGGGCATACGGTATTCCAACATCATCTACGTGCACAAATTAAACCAGAGAGATGACTTTTCATCACATATAGAAGCCAGACAGACTTAACGAGGCTCGTGGCTCGCATATAAAAGGAGTCCATACATTTGTTATTATCCATTCCGTCTCTCTCACTCTTTCTTTATACTTTATAACACTTAATAATCTCTCATATTTATCACCTCTCAATTCAATATCATACTTTTACGTAGGCTGATCAAAGAAGACCCTCTTCCCCCAGTAAAACTGACGACACTCTTTGTTCTTAGCATGTTTAGAAAGCTCTAAACTAGGGATATCCTAAACCCTTAATAAGATGTATCCTGTTGTAGCAATAGTGTATGAAACATAACTCTATATTTTATTAACATGAATCAAATATGGTGGAATTTTATAACCTTTATAGCTTTTAACCTACAGGGTAGCTGCATCCCCCCATCCAATGTCTTATATTTTGGTGCATACCCTAATTAAAAATATAAAATAATAAATGTCACATAACCTGTCCCGTCGTAGATGGTACGAAATTCCCCTTATTTCTCTCTCTCTCTAGATTTTCTCTAACTATATTAATTTATATGTGTGTATATATATATATATATTGGACTCACACCAGCATTTGTGGGTGCCTTTAGCCTCCAACACTCGTGAACTCCTCTATTTCTCCACCTTACTAAAACCTCACATTAGTACACCTCTCTCTCTCTCTATAAACTTCTTTTCTCATTCGGGTCAGACAATCCATTTCAAGACTCAAACATGTTAGCTAACGACCAAATACAAAAACGGGCAAACAAAGGAGAGACCTTAACAAAACCAACACTAAGCGTTCGGTTTATAGAGGCATTAGAATGCGGGCACGGGGTAAATGGGTATCGGAGATCCGGGAACCGAAAAAGAAGTCTCGAATTTGGTTGGGTACATTTTCTGACCCAGAAATGGCAGCACGTGCACATGACGTGGCTGAACTCGCCTTAAAAGGATAGTCAGCGATCCTTAATTTCCCAGAACTGGAAAATGTGTTGCCACGCCAGAAACGTGCTCACCACGTGATATTCAAGCGGCAGCTACTAAAGCTGCCGCTATGAATCACCTTAGTCGTAATAACCAACCTACACCCTCCACGCCATCATCGTCCAAGTTAACATCCACGTCGGATGAGGCGTTGGACGAGATATTGGAACTACCTAGTTTGGAGCGAGTTATGCCTCGGCTGAGTCGAGAAACGATTACGTGTTTGTGGATTCCGGGTGGGATTGTTACTTGTTGTCGACGCCGTGGACGGTGGACATCGACGGTGGTTGTTTCGCTGGAGAGAGTGGACACATTTTTTTCTGATGCGTATTCATGGCAGCATTATTGAAAGAAAGAGTAAATGAATTTACAAAGAAATCTGATTGTGGCTCTTGTACATTATTGGAACATATTTATTTCAACATTTTGGAATTGTTAAAAGAGTTGGATATAATATTATTCATGTAATTCTTGTTATGTGATTTTTTTACGATTCATGGCTTCTTAATAATTTCATTATTCACTAAGAGGTTACTTTTGAATCATTCTGAGATTAAGACGTAAAGGGATGTTCAGTTTGCTAATTAGACATTTATTAGTGGTCGATTGAGTTTCTTAATATTTAAGTTTAAGAGACATGATGACTAGTTAATGAGACTACTTTTTAATTAGTTAGGACTCTTAGAGCATTCTCATCCAACCCCTCATTTTATGTGAAAGGTGTTTTTATAATTTAAAGAGTGATTCATGGTGTTATGAGTGAAAATTTTTTATATTTTAGAAAAAGTAGTGATTTTTCTATATATTGAAAAGTTATTGTTCACCCCTTATAATTTTAATATATTTTGAAAGTGATTGTGAAGGAAGGAAAGAGAAAATATAATGATAAAATGTAGAAAATGTATTATTTAATTAAAATAGAGAAAAAAAATATAGTGAGTTTTAATATAATTTTTGGTTTAGAAAAATAAAAGATGAGATGAAAATGCTCTTATATATTAACTCAGCACAAGATTGCTAAACAACCCTTACACTTATTATTTTTATTAACTAATTATTGAAATAGTTTCGCAAAATGCGGATATATGGGTGAAATCATTTTGTATTATATATATTTAAACCCTTCAATAAATAGAACTAATTAATTTAAACGGTTTTATGATTATTTCTTTTCAGTCTATGGATCATTTTTTTAAACATTTTACCACATTCCCACCTATTCGCATACGTGTTGCTCATTTAATTTACTAGTCCTGCATTAAAAAGGAGAGATCTCTAATCAATGTTTTAAAACAAAATTTTATTCATATAGGATTAGACTAAAAAAAATGGTACAAACCGGTTGTACCGGGAGGTTCAACCGGGTTGTATATTTTACTATATAATTTCGAATAAATGCAACTTTAAACTCAAAAAAAAAAACAAAAAAATAAATAATTCCATAATAAAATATCATTCAAAAGTTAATCCATATTCAAAAAATAATACAAAAGCATTTGATATTCAAACAAAGTTCTTTTAAAATAAAAGTTCGCAATAGATTTATCCATCGGAGTGTTGGATGCATCGAGTTCACGATCGCTTGAAAGATGAAATCCACTCTCATCGCCATCCTCATCAACAAGAGTATATGTACTTTCATTTCCTACAATAATAAATAAGAAGTTTTAGTTACATATAATCATAATATATAAAAATCACATGAAACAAGTAACATATAAAAAAATGAGCCTAAAACATTAAATATCTTGAGGGCTTTTAAACCGGTTTACCGATATAAACCGGTTTTCTATGAAAACCAGCCTGTTTGATGTTCCACAACCGCTCAAATATACCGGGTATAAAATATTGGGGCTGTTCACTAGAATCCGGTTCAACCGGTTTAAATCAGTTTTTAAAACACTTGATCTAATTACTTTGGAGAGAGCTAATCAAGGTTGACAAAGAAATGAGTGGTTTGGGTTTCTTATTCATGTTCTTTTCTCACTTGAACCATATGTAGTCATAATGCCTTTCTCCTGAGCATTTTGCGCAATGTAGCACCTAGTCAGCTTTTATAGTTTTTGAAAAATAAGGCGTCGTCATAATGCACCTCCTCTAGGCATTTTACGCCATGTGGCGCCCCGTCAGTTTTTTCAATTTTTGTTTTTTTTTGTATTTTTTAATAATTAAAACTTAATAAAAAAACTAAATTTAATAAAAAAAACAACATTAAAACTAAAAATAGAAACTACAAAATAAAAAAACAAGAAATTATTTAAAACAAATAAAAAACTACTCAATATAGTATTTTTTGGAAATTTCATTTCTTCTCTTTTCGCTAGGTGTTGGATTCTCGGGTTAGATTCAGGGAAGTCTCTCCTTAAAACCTCAAGGTCGATATCAATTTTCCTCACTAAATAATATTGGCGCCCTTTTTATTAACTTGAAGACGTTCATAACCAAGGTTGCGTATATGTGGTGTTGACAGTTCATTTCTTCGAACTATCCTGCCATATCGGCACTAATACTCACCGATGATGACTCGACTCTTTTCCCCTTTGCCTTGCTTCTCCTACACGCAGGTCGAGGAATCTCGAAGACATTCTCAACGGCATGCTCGACATCATCATCATCGTTAAGTTGAAGTTACTAGCATCGGACCTAGGTGTCTCTGGATTAACCGAAGACAATGTCTTAGACCTTTTTGATGGCCTTTGACTTCCAGAGGCGGCGCCGGTTACTGGGCACCACTTAGGATGAAACTTCAGACAATTCCAACAAGCTATAGTGGAAAGTCCCCTGTCACACCCCAACCTAACGGCAGAGCCAGCCGAGGTGCGACAATATTTGTATCATAGTACTCAAGAGTTTCACAAATCAAAAATCATCCCAAAATTAATTATTACATTAACTAATACATATAAATTGTTCTTTATTTTACTGAACGTAATCTATAACTAACGTCTTGCATTTTCAATCATCCCATGTAGCTACATGCGCTATGTATAAAAATAGATATAGTTTATCAATATAATGTTGAGCAAGTAATCACAAGTTTTTTGAGATATATATATATATATATATATATATATATATATATATATATATTATATATATATATAGGGAAAGTATAAAATGAAAACTCACTTGAGTTGTGAAAACCCTATGTAACATCGTTTTTTTTACTTTTTTTTTGTTACACACGTAATATATGTTATAACATTTAATACAAAACATCGAAAACTAAAAAAAATTGTTTTGCTATTTTTTAACATTTTTTTACTAATTTTTATATATGTTTTCAGGAGAGAGAAAAAGTTATATTTATGTTTACATTTTTTATTAACTTTAATTGTGGACCACAAGTTTTAGTCTTTAATTAAAAACATATGGTTGAGAATGGGTTTCTAGAGTTTTCACAACTCAAGTGGGTTTTTATTTTAACCTTACCCTAATGATAAAAATGACAATTCCTTGCGTTAATGTCTATTATATCAACTAGCAAAACACAAAATAAAAGTGTATTGCATTAGAAGGTCACTAGATTCGGACATGGTTACTCGGATGGTGTATGATCGTATTATGAGGATGAGATCCCAACAAACTATAAAAATTGTAAACATATATTTATAACATTTAGCAACTAATCGAGCAATATCACAGTATACACATAGTGGAATTTTGTTTGAGTATATACTTGTATAGTAATAAATAATATAGTTGTGTATGCATAAAGTCCCTGAAATGTAAAATAGAGAAATGGGAGTGTGATTACTCATTTTGATTGGTGAATGAAAAGATCAGGTTTTTAATTAGCTTGGGTGAGCCATAACGAGTAACCCCTAAATTCAAGTAATTAAGGCTTCTTTAGAATGCATTGGATAAATAAAGGTCAAAGAAATACATTTATATTAAAATAACACAACTGGAAGTTGAAAAAGAAATAAGAAAAAGGAAATCAGTTTTGGCAGATTTCTGTCACCGATTGTATAAATATTTAAAAATTTAATAATTTCTCAAAAATTATAACAATCTCCAGTCAACTAAATTAATATGTAAGGAACAAATTTGCTTTATAAAGTTTGCTTAGATTCGGACCCGAGATAGGCTAAAATAGTCGATCCTTACTGAGGGTACAAATCTGCGCACTAATTTTAAAATAACAATTGTCAAGTCATACGAAATAATAAAAATATAAATAAATAGTCATTAGAACTTTAACTCAATAATGTTAATTATAGGCTTTTTCCTTGTATTTCTCCAGTTTGTTATGACTAACTTATTGCTCAACCTTTGTCAAACAATTCTGCTGTCAAATCCGGAACATTGTAAACAACAATGTTTTTAATGCTTTGGATTGGATTTTGATAAAGAAAATTATGAACCATTTTTGGTATTATAAATACAATATTTTTGGTCATGTATCATCAAAATCCTTATGGTTCTTGAATCAACATAAATTAAACAAAACCAAAACTTCAAGAATGTAAAAACTTGTTAAGGTATGACTATTAAAGATCATCTTACAACCTTATGTTCTTTGCCTCCACTACCCAACACACCATGGTGTATTGACTAGGTGGGATCATAAGCATGATTATTTTATGGTTTTAAAACCATTATAGAAAAAAAGAAAAATAAGAGAAAATGAAGAACAAATACGCTTACTTTTATCTACGGACTGACATAAACTTACTCATACTCGAGCCGTGTCAAATCAATATTGAAATGTTCAATAAAATTTGACCCCGCTCAGCTTTAAATAAAATTTATGTCAACATGTAGATAAAAGTAAACATTTCTCGTCGGTATGTTCGAAATAATGTAAAATTTTATATATTAAAAGTTATAAAAGAAAAACAAATATAAGTTAAACTAGTAATATAATATTAAAAAAACAAACAAAAGGCTAACATATCTTTGACTATGTGTTTGATGCTAACACGTCGTTAACTACGTGTTTCAATGCCTAACTCATCTTTAATCATGTGTTAGGAAATCTAATGCGTCTTTGACGACGTGTAATGATAAAACGTCGTCAAAGACGCGTTAGATTTTCTAACATATGGTCAAAGACGAGTTAGAGGGGTCATTTTTGAAATTATTGAGTTTGAAGGATAAAAATGAAATCTATTTCTAAAATATGGCTATTTTGATAATTATCCCTTTTAAGAATTATATAAATGATTAAAGCAGCTTAAAAGCCATGCTTTAAGGGTTCCATTTTTCTTTTATAGATATTCTCAATTTATTTTAATTTTTAAATTAATTTTTATTAAAAATAAAAAACACAAGTCCCAGTGCATAGTTAGGGCACATTCGTTTCATAGACTTTTTTTAAAGGATTTGGAATTGGAATTGGAATTAGAATGGAATGGAATGTTTGAGAATCCCTATTATGTGTTTGGTTGATTAATATGTATTGGAATTGGAATTGTTTTCGAGCTGACACGAGTTTTCGCACTGGATGGGTTGGATTTCAGTTTCCTTTGTTTCTTTTTGGTCGGTTTCGGAGCACTGGACGGGTTAGGTTTTGTTTATTTTTTTGTTTTTGGTCGGTTACGGATTCGTTTTCGGCCTTTTGTTTCGTTGTGGTCGGTTTTTTCAGTTTCATTTCTGTTCGGTTTCAGTTTTTTTTTGTTTTGTTTTGATCGATTTTTTCGGTTTCCATCAATTCGGTTCAGTTTTTTGTTTCATTTTGATCAATTTTTCGGTTTCCATCAATCCGGTTTAGTTTAGGTTTGTGTTTCGTTTTCGTCGACTTTCGGTTTCGGTTCATTTCTCGTTTTATTATTTTTTTTATTTTTTTAAGAACGAGGGCAAAGGCGGAAACATTTTAGTTTTTTTACAATTTTCTTTTTTTATTTATATTTTGAGTTATGATTTTTTTATTAATTTTTTTGAATTTTTTTTGGAGGGGTTTTTATTGTTAATAAGAAAATCCTTTATTTTTCATAACAATTCTTTAAAATAGGTGGGATTTTAAAATCCCATGAAATGTGGGATTTTATGGGATTTAGTTTCCATTCCCATTCTTTTATTTAATGAAAGGAACATATCAATTCATGGGATTTAAAATCCCATTCCTTAAAATGCCTTCCGAATCCTTGAAACGAACAGGACCTTAGAGTTTAAAACAAATAAAAAACGAAGATAGGTTACTAGTTATGTTGAATAAATAAAAACGAACAGGTCCTTAGAGTTTGTTACACTAAAATGTAAATTTAATATTAAAATTTACTCCCTCCGTCCCACTAAAAGTGTCCATATTTTCTTTTTTGTTTGTCCCATTACAAATGTTCACTTTCAAAATTTATTAGCCAATTTTCAAATTTACCCTTACACACACAACTAACTAACATTAATAAGCAATATTGATGGACCCAATTTTCAAAGACATTGTTGTCATTTGATAAGCAAAAAAGACAATCATTTAATTTACCTTGAACTTTGTGTTATTCAAACCAGAACACTTCTAATGGGACGGAGGGAGTAGAATTAATTATGCGATGGTACATGAGTTTCATATATTACATTTTAGGTGCGAATGTTTATTAGCCCGTAAGATGAATTGTCCTTGAATTGGGCATCAGTTTGTCTTTCATGCTATAATTTTTTTAAAAAACCAATATATTTTTATAGGGATTGGATCAAATACCAAACTACTTTTATCAAGAAAAATATACAAATAATTATAGTAATTATGCTAACATTAAAGTAATTATTATTACACTATAAGTTTTTAACTGGAGTAATTATTATTACATTATTTTATTTTTTATAGCATAATTACTTTAGTTCAAAACTTTAATTCCTTTAGTTATTTGTATGTTTAGTATATTAATTTTATTTGTACCAGATGCCACCCTTACCTACCTATATATATATGTGTGTGTGTGTGTGTGTGTGTGTGTAGGGAGAGAATCAAGAGAAAACTCATCCTTAAAGAAAAACTTAAAACCTTTAAAGAAATATTTTTAATTAAAAATAAATAAATAAATTTCCGGTTTTACCATTATTCTTATATTTTGTTATCCTTCACTCAAAAAAATTTAAAAAAATAAAAAAAAACGTTGTAATACACATGCATTGTAAGGCCAATATTTGCGACTTGCGATATCAAATTACGAAACCCATTATTTATTCACGGTCAAGATAATAATTAATGTCGGCAAGAGGTTCGGTCACTAGACGAGAGTTTCGGTGCACGCGTTAGCTTCAACGGGAAAGCTTCTAGATTATGTGTTAGGCTATAAATAGGAACTTTGTATTTCATTTTAGTGTGTGTTTTCCATGGTGTAAATCATCCACCCAAGGGGAGCTCACCTTGGGTGGGTCGGTTCGGTTATTATATATTTCATCTTTCGAAACCGACAACGGAGTCGTTCACCGTTTATATTATCTTTATATTACTTTGTTCGATCGTTTGATTTACCGCACCCATCTCGAGCACTTATTAAGAGCAAATTCGTTCATTGTCGATCCGGTTTCGGGACCTACAATTGGTATCAGAGCGGGTCGAATCTTATGATTCAACTTTGTTCTTGATACTCGGGTTCTAATTACGCGATTACCCGTACCTAGACGTTAATTTCTTAAGGACCCGTAGAAGTTTTGAAAATAAAAATTGAAGATATTAGAAATAAAGTTGGAAATAATCGTGGTAGAAGTTTGTTTTGTGTAAATCTGAATTCTCAGCCGTTTTTAGAGGTTTGATGAAGATTTTTATGAAAAAAAAATATTGAAGATCTGGATGAGATATATTTCAGATCTGGGATTTGTTTAAGATCTGGTGACATTTTTCATTGATTGTTCTTCAATAACACAAGTGTATGTGTGAATGAGTAGAGAGAAACATCCGATGAGAAGGTGGGGTCGAATACAACTTCCGGCCGGTCTCCAATGAAGTCCACAAAGGTATCTAGTTCACTGGCGGAGGCACCACGAGCTCAATGAAAAATTCTCATGGTGAATAGGGTTTTGTAGAACCGTATTCCAGCAACCTGGTTGGCCTTCCGGCGAAATCTGGGTTTCGGACGCCACCATTGGTGACGTATGTGAGCCCGGCTGCTTCCCTACACAAGCTTCACCATTCCATCATCACCATCTTCTCTACCGCTACCCTCGATTCCCGTAACCCCTTCTCATAACACTCATATTTTCCGGCAAAGAATAAAGAGCCGGAGCCGCTGGCATACCTCCGACAGCGACGGCATAAGGTTGGTGTGTTTTCTAGTTTACTGATTGTATGATGATGAAGTATGGTTGATAGTGATGCATAGTAGTTTATGGAGCATGTTGAGGTAGATGAGGTAGCGACTAGGTTCCAGAATGGGAATTTTCATGTCACCAGCATTTTTTTTGTTGGGTGTGCGCTGGAAATGGATCGTAACTTGGGCCCCCTATACTTTCTGAAGTCATGTTTTTGGGCTGAGGAAAATTTATTATTCGGATTGACCAAATTGAAGAAAGTCAAATTCAATCGGGTTTTCGTCATTATTAGACCGTGTTCAAGTCATATTATTTATATGTTAGTTTCAAGGCGTTTGAGAATTGGATCCTGAAAACGTGGGCTACGAGCATCCGAGATGCTTATTTATTAAGGTGGTAATTTTTAAACCAGTTGGATTTAATCAGGAATTAAATTGTTTAAGCTCTCAACCTGAAAATGTGGGATACGAATATCTTGGATACTTATTTATTAGGGGTGAGTTACTTAAATAATTTCATTCATGGAAATGATAAGCTTTGCCATTTGATCGTTGTCCCCGGTATTTCATCAAGCTCTCTTCTGAACCTATATTGCTTAAGATCCGTGATGGATAAAGAAGCGAGAACGTATTCATGAATGAATTAGGTGGATCATACCTTGAGGGGGTGATTGAAGAAGCTTCAGTTATCCGGATGATTTGCGAAAATGCGAAACACGGTTTGACGATGTTTTGAGATCACAAGTCAAGGGGGTGATTGTAAGACCAATATTTGTGACTTGCGATATCAAATTACGAAACCCATTATTTATTCACGGTCAAGATAATAATTAATGTCGGCGAGAGGTCCGGTCACGAGACGAGAGTTTCAGTGCACGCGTTAGCTTCAACGGGAAAGCTTCTAGATTATGTGTTAGGCTATAAATAGGAACTTTGTATTTCATTTTAGTGTGTGTTTTCCATGGTGTAAATCATCCACCCCAGGGGAGCTCACCTTGGGTGGGTCGGTTCGGTTATTATATATTTCATCTTTCGAAACCGACAACGGAGTCGTTCACCATTTATATTATCTTTATATTACTTTGTTAGATCGTTTGATTTACCGCACCCGTCTCGAGCACTTATCAAGAACAAAGCCGTTCGTTATCGGATCCGGTTTCGAGACCTACATGCGTATTACTGTGCGATACTGTTGTATTACACATGTGTATTACTACGTATTTTTATGTTTAATAGTATTTAATTGCATATGTTTAATATTTGTGTATTGTATATGTGCAGTAGTGTTGCATTATATGCGAAAAATAAAAAATGAAAGTCGATGTAGTGCACATGTGCGTTAATATTCTATTACTTACATATACGTACTAATGTGTATTCGATATGCGTATTAGTTTTATGTTGCATATATACAATGATGTGTATAAAATATTTGCAATAGTGTTGTATTTTATGCAATACAATACTTTTGAATATATACAATGCACACTATTACACATATGTACTATATTGACAAGGTTTTTTTCCTTTTGGGAACAATATAACAGCATATAAGAATAATTGAAAAAAAAAGAAACTACAATTTTTTTTTAAAGTTAAAAATAATTTTTTAGAATTTTTTTTTTAAAATAAGTTTCCATTGTCGATCCTCTGTTCCCGGCCACTCACCTCTCTTACCCAAAGTTACCCTCTTCTTCAGTCTCTTGTCGGCTAACCAACAAGGCAACAACCCTTCTTCATCAATAACCAAATTGAAAATTAACACAACTTTAATGGAACACCAACGTCGCCATTTTCATCTCTTAAATAGATACACTCTAATAGTTCATATACATGTAGTGTTTTACGGTGTATGCATTGGCGATTACACTACATGTATCAACGATCTTACTTTAATATGCATGATCATTGTTGCATTTCATTGGACACTAATTAAATTATAATCATTTTTCATACCACATGCACATGCTTTTTTAATTATGACCACCTAATTCTAATATATAAAAACAAAATCAAGATTGCAATCAGGTTCCTTTGAAGGTATGATATGTTATTACAAAATACGAACTCAACAGCATATTTTCGTGTAATACGTTACCATCATATGAGGAAAAGACATTACAAATCACAATGTTTTCATTACACAACGAATGACATTCACTAATAAATAGAACCCATGATACAGTGAATTATTGTTCGATGTTGTTCTTTTCGGGTTTATGGTATTCGTTTGTAATCACCAATGCATTATTTGGTTTTCACTTTTACATTGTCTTTTTGTTTAGCTGGATTTTGTCCTTTATACTCATTCGTTTAATTTCATAATCTAATTAATATGATCTTAGAAATCTAGCTAATATGTTGTGTCATCGATCCAGGGGCAACGGTTAGTTATCCCCCCCCCCCCCCCCCCCGTTTTTTGCTCATTAGTGTAAATTTACGTATTTTCATCCGAAAAAATTTATAAATAGTATATATTACCGTTTTTGTCCAAAAATTTACCTCCCCCCCAAACCATCCAACTCCTCGCATTTTTGTCTAAGCTTCACCACTAAGTCGATAAAAAATTAACACATTGGTATGTTGCTTTGAAAGGCTATTTTTGTCTATTAAAATTTTATTGGATGTGAAATATATGAACCCTACATGAACATGTCATTAAAGACCAACTACATATTTTGTGGCAAAATTTTGGAATGATGTGTCTACAAGAATTGACAACCCTCATTCATTTCATTCCCATATTCCACCATACTCAAATCGGTTCTTATTAATATGGTAAGGTAAAGTGTGATTTTTCATAAGACACATACCAATGATTCATATTTCACAACGTGATTTTTTTCCTTGTTTTTTTATAGAAGTGTATACTTTCTAGCGGTATAGAACACTGACTAGCAGACTGACTATCTGGGTAAAACAACAATTACATTATGATAAAGAGTAGGGATTTTGATCACTCCACCCAAGTAAGGCTTATTTTACTATTCCTATCCACAAACTATAAATAAGAGAAATTATAAACAGAATCGAAAACCGTTTCCATCATTTGCTTGTTGGTGTGGAAGACGACTTCTTGCCTAAACCACCACAAGACCCACTAACAGGACACAATCGCTTCTGACAGCACATTCTTGAGCGACTTCATTGCAATCGAGTCGAGCCATCAATGAGGTTAACCAGATTTTGAGAGATTGGGAGTTCCACATCCAACCATCTAGAAATCACCCTCCATATTCTCATGGCTATATCGGAATCACCAAACACATGATGCGTGGTTTTAGGCACTGATGGTTGGGTCTAAATCGTGTACATATTGTGTTAGCTGTTCAGTTTTATTAAGCTTTTAGTGTGAACCATGGTACTTCAACTTGCTTTTGTATGTCAGGTGTGTGAGCATTAAAGATACTAATTAAAGTCTTTTACATGCATGCTTAGAAGTTTGGGGGAGTTCAAAAGTGATTCGCGCGCGTTTAGAAGTAAAGCTCACATATCTTGGGCTAGAAATGAGTTGCGAGAATATATGAATTTTGGGTTTCTTGACGAGAAAAATTTTAATATAAGGTTATCTTAGCTCCCGCTATGTGAACATAGGGTGATAAATCCTTCGCGCTACGCTAAGGACATAAAAAACGGGAAAAAAAACCCTAGGCGGTGATGTAATATGTTTGCCCCCATTCGACATATGCTTCATTCAAGAGACCATTGATGACCTAGGAGGCGATATTCCACCATCTCAGAGCTACCGGCTAGGGGTGCACAACTTAACCTCTATAACTGTTAACCGAACCATAACCGACATAATCAAACCGATTTTAACCGATAACCGGCATACCGGTGGGTCGACTTAACAAAATTTCAACAACTGCCAAATGCAGGTCGGTTTTGGTTCAAGATAATTTCAAACCCGCCATAACCAAACCGACCTATTTACTTAACTAACAATAACTTCCACCAAACATATTGTCACTTTATATCATTTTGTAAAAGCATGAAATGTCTAGTACTTAGGTCTTGTATAGTTAGGTCAAGATAGCATGGGATGTAGCATTGTACGTTAACGTTTATAACACAAAAGTGGCAACTTATGTAACGCATAAATTATGCGGCGCATAACATATGCGCCACATAAGTCACCAAGCAAGCCTATAAATAGGTTGCTTGGCATTTGTGTTCATTTGTCCTTCTAACCTCCCTGAGTTGGTCCATATTGTGCCTGAGCTTTACACTGTCATATATCATCACCGCTATCCATGAATAAACAAGGGGATTAAAGAGATGTTTTCGAGTTTTTCACTTTGTTATTATTTCCGCTCATAGCATCGTAGGGTAGATCTGGTCGTGGATGTTCTTACGTCACTCTGAAGACCCATCCAAACATTTAATGTATATCTAACTGCAACTGCCGACACATATGAACCATAATATCTCATGTATGTGCAACGAATAAGTTTTTGAAACATATACGACGCATATCTTATGCGCCGCATAAGTTTGAAATACTTATGCGCTGCAAATACCAAATGTTGAACAAATTTTGCAATTCACATCCACGTGATGTCACAAGTACAACTCAATGTACTTGCACCTCAATTTTAATAACTTAAACAAGCCCAATTTTAAAATGCACTGTATATAAAGTCCAAATCAATGACCTTGAGTATAACCGATAAACGTTTTGATCCTTTTAAGCCTACATAGCAACCTTTTCTTCTAAACATTTCACAATTGGCATAATTACCCTCTGCCACATAGACTGATCATCCAATAACATGCCCATCTAAGACATTTATATTGTTTTTCCATCTTTTAAGCCTACGTAGCAGCCTTTTCTTCCAAAGGTTCTTAAAGAAATAAGGCTTCTATTTAACTCAAGAATACCTAACATCAATAAATTCTACCATAGACTTATTCTTCATTTTAAATGAAATTAAACCAATACCTTGAAACTAGCATGGTCTATCATCTCCCAATTGAAGTCCACATTGTTTCTTTAAGACTAAATCTTTAATGAACTCTTTATGAGGGGTCATATGATAGGAGAAACCACTGTCTGGCACCCAATCAGTCTTTGATCCCAGATTAGTAACCACATAGACTTCTTCACTATCATATCCATTTTGTGGTTCTTCAGACTGACCACCATATATCTTATTAGGTTTGAATTTATCATTCTTTTCTTCAATTCAGGGCAGTCACGTTTGAAATTACCTTCTTAATTACACACAAAAACACCTTCTCTTTTGTTTTAATTTTTATCTTGAAACTGAATTCTTGTTCTTCTGATTTCTTTATCACGCCTTCCCCTTACATACAACACATCAGCTCCATCATCTCAAGTTTCACCTCTCTTTTGCAACTCCTTTGAATTCGGGGATGACACCACATCCTCCATACATAAACTATCCCTTCCAAACATTATTATATCCACAAAATGTTCATAAGACGGTGGTAATGGACCAATAAGATGATGGCTTGATCTTCATAATATGTTTCAAGTTCAATATTCTCAGGATAAAGAATGTTTTCGTTAACTCATAAATATGATATTTAATTTACTTTTCAGCATTCATCTGGAACATGTACAACCTTTTCTTCAACTTTAACCTATTAGACAACGATTTTGTCATGTAAAGACTATCGAATATCGCCTAAAATCCTACTGCAGTGAGTTCTTTAGACATTTTCCGGAGAACTCGATTTCCAAGACTCAAAATAGTGGCACTGATTTATGTAAATTTTAAATCTTTTCAGCACTAAAATATCTCCACACATGCATATTCACATAACCCTATTGTGCATTTGCTTACCGACAACTGCCTTTTGGACTGTGTAATGCTCCAGCTACTTTTCAACGTTGTATGGTAGCTATCTTTCATGACATGATTGAGGATTCAATGGATAACTTCTCCGTCTTTGGTGATATCTTCAATCTGTGTCTTCAAAATCTAAAAAGGATATTAACAAGATCTCTCAATTAGGACTAGAGATGGATACAGCTAAAGTTGAAACCATTTCAAAATTTCAGCCACCCACATCTGTTAAATTCATTCGAAGTTTCCTTGGTCATGCGGGATTTTATCGCCGCCTCATAAAAGACTTTTCAAAAATAACCCAGCCAATGACACAACTTCTTGAAAAGGATGCTCCATTCATCTTCTTCGAAGAATGTTTGAATGCATTCCAAATTCTGAAAGACAAGCTTGTAGTTGCTCCGGTTATGGTAGCTCCAGCCTAGACACTACTATTTGAACTCATGTGTGATTCGAGTGACTTCGCAGTTGGAGCAGTCTTAGGAAAAAGAAAAGATAAGAACTTTAATCCGATCTACTACGCCAAAAAAACTTTCAATTATGCTCAAGATAATTACACAACTACCGAGTGGGAGTTTCTGACCATAGTATTTTCTTTCGACAAATTCCGTTCTTATCTGGTCCTTTCAAAAACCATCTTCTACACAGATTATGCAGCTATTAGGTACTTGTTTAGCAAACAATATGCTAAACCACGTCTAATCCGATTGACTTTACTTTTACAAGAGTTCGACATTGAAATCAAGGACAAGAAGGGTGCTGAAAACGTTACAACCGATCATCTTTCTCATCTGGAATGCCCGGCTTCACAAGTGGCGGGGGCCCATATAAATGACAACTTCTCCCGGGAATTTCTTATGCACATCCAGACTCGTGAAGGAGATCATCCTTGTAAAGGAGATCATCCTTTACAAATCCAATGGAATCATTCTCAAAGGAATGACCTTTCAGCAGAGAAAGAAATTCTTCTCTAATATCAAGTATTACTTTTGGGAAGATCCTTACTCATTCCCCGTGGGAGCTGATCATATCATCTGAAGATGCATGCGTGTTGAAGAAGAACGTAAGATTCTAAATCATTTTCACGGGGTCATAATGGATCCACAGCGACAACAAAGAAATTATTCGAAGCCGGCTTCTATTGGACCATTTACCGAGAAGCGCAGAAATGGTTTGCTAATACAATGCATGCCAACGTGCTAAGCAACATATCATTAGAGACGAAATTGTAAGGCCCTGAGCCTGGGTTCCCTACATTTGGGGTTGGATTTACTCATAAACACACTTCTAAAATCAGAGTTAATTAAAACTTTTGCGGAATATTAAAAGTTAACCAATCCTTACAAATCATAAGATAACCGTGTCTTAAAACATCATAGATAGTCTCAACAATAACATAAGATCATCACGTGACTTTTTCTTCTTCCGATGCGAGTCTCTTCTTGAATGCCACCTGTCTCTCCTCAAGCAACCTGTCTCATCCCACTCACCAGCGTGCATACTAAAAAACAGCTACGCTGAGTGAGTTCTAGTTAATCAGGCAACATAAAAATTCATTCATTTTTGTACAAAATACGCATACGAAGATACGTATTATATACTTAACCGGTTCATCTTTCATTCATATATACTTGCATACGTACATTAATTCATACTTTCATATTTCATACTTTCTTTCTTTATACTTTCATACTTACATATCTTTCATACTTTCATGCTTTAACTCATTTAGTTCATACCTAATATTTTTACATTTTAAAGAGCATTTTTCCCTACATACCTCGGATATTTTTAGGGCCCGGTGCCCTATGTACCTCGGATATTATTAGGGGTTCGGTTGCCGACGTACCTTGGATATTATTTTGGTTCGGTGCCCTACATACCTCAGATATTATTAGGGTCCAGTTCCCTTCATACTTCGGATATTATTAGGGTCCGGTGCCCTACGTACCTCAGATATCATTAGAGTCCAGTGCCCTACTTCTCGTTCCTTACAACAATACAAACTTGACTTACCTTTATACGTGTGTGTGTGTGTGTCTATATATATATATATTCATATTCATATACATTCACGTACTTACTCATAACAATTTCTATATTATTTATACATCGTTCATAAACAATCACGTAGTATACACTTACCACTTAAGGCAAGTGTATTTACTAAACACATAGGAGTATGCACACAGCCCCAAAAACGTAACAGAGTAAGGGGCTAGAACTCACCTGGAGTCGGTTTCTTTCTGAATTTATGGTCACCCCTCTTTTCAACTGAGCACGGCTAACTGTCTAACAAGTTTACAATTGTCAATCATCTCGTTCTAACTACACCGAACTTCTAGGTTAACGAATCCCCTAAACGAACCGGGGGGGATGGCCTGAAAAACACACGTTCTGCACGACGCAGACCAAACGAGTTAAGCCAGCTCAAATTGGTTCGAGTTGAGTCACTAGACTCGGCTCGTCTGCCCATTCGAGTCGAGTCTCTGACTCTGCTCGTTTGCCCATTCGAGTCGAGTCTTTGACTCGGCTCGTTTTGGGCATTCGAGTTAAGTCTTTGACTCCGCTCGTTTTGTCCATTCAAGTCAAATCTCTGAGTCAGCTCGTTTTTTCGGTTCGGATCGGCTCGTCTTGGATCCTTTCACTCGCCACTTTACACGTCTTGTTACACCCGTTTTAACATTAGGATAGGTTCCAAGTTATAAAAATTTCATTTCTTTACTCGGTAAGGCCCAAACATCACTTGCTCATACCGTCTAACCCAAGTAACTTTGTTACTACAAAGTTTACATTTTTCTTGCTTAATAAGCATCTTAATCTTTGAATCTCACAATAAACCAACATCAAAACCTATATCTTTTAATCTAAGGCATGCTTTCCAGATCTTGTTTAGGTTTTGATCTTAGACCTCACGAATCTAGACGGGTTTTCCTTTACTCCTTGATGTTGCGTGTCTTGAATTAAATAAGGGAAGAAGATAGAGTTTGTGTGTGTACTGCGAGTGTGTATGCATGTTTGAAGGTTGAAGATGAATGAATGAGAGTGTTTAGGGTTTTAGAGAGGTTTTGGAGTTTAAATACTCCAAGCCCATAAACCTTAGGCCCGTAACCATTCTCAAGTCCATACTTTAATCCTATGCCTAATACTCCACCAAATTAATATTTAACATAATTAAATAACAACACATGACAAACGAATACATAAAAAAAACTTCTTTTATTTAATATTCTTAAAGTATGGATGTTACAAAAAATGCTACAATGTAAGATCCCAGACCTGGCGGCCCTACACCGGCCGTTGGATTTACTCATAAAAACAGTTCTAAATATCATAGTGAATTAAACTTTTCTTGGAATAAATAACATTCAACCATATCATCAATAACCATTCGCTTCTTGTCTTAAACAACATTCAACTTGTCTTACGTAAATAAAAAATATAACAAAATACAACATCATAACATTTCCTTCATAGATGCCAGCCTCTTCAGTCAATGCCATGTGTCACCCTCAAGCCAGCTGCTTCATCCTATTTGCCTGCCTACATACTAAAAGTCACCTATGCTGAGTGAGTCCTAGTTTAACATGCAACTTACCATACATTCACATACTTACATATATGTATCCTGAAATACGTTACATACTTAACATGTTTAACTTCCTTCCATACATGCATGCATGCATGTATGTATACATACATACATACATACTGTAACATCTCGTATTTTTCGTATTTGTTTAAACCGATTCGAGAATGTAATTCGAATATTTTGAACTGATTAAAACTTGTATTTAACTTATTTTATAATTCCATAACTTTCAATCATGCCAAATAATCCCTAGAAACCTTTAAAATCGCTTAAAACGGCAAAAAATAGTATTTTCGGGAACTAAAGGGACAAATTTTGTCAATTCTTTCCTATTTTCGATTAAATTAACGAAACTTAAACTCCAAGAAATGTTATAGCTGGTCCAATTTCGTTTTCTTAGTGTCCAAGCCAAATTTTATTAGTTATTGTACTAGATTTTCTCATTAAATAGCTTATTTTGTTTCCTAATTTGTTTTTACCATCCAAATCGCTTATTTTTGGCATAAATTGAGTAAATTAAGGTCCAAGAAAAGGATTATAATTAAAATACAAGTCCATACCCTTAGATTACTGATCAAGCACGAAATCTTTCGGTTTATTTCATAGATATTCTCATTAAAACCGTATCTTGTTACCTAAACGAGTAAATCTTCCAAATATGGTTCGTTTTTTATATTCCTATATAAACAACCTTTAATCTCCTGCCATAAGACTTTACACAAACTCTAGAGGAGCCTTCTCAGCCGTCCTACCTCTGTTCATCATCATTCTTCTCAGTTTTTGCTTATTCGTTGAAGATACAATGCTCGTTCGTTTGACTTTACATGCTGTGGACCGTTGACTCGTCATATCTCTTTATTCTTTCACTTTCCGGGTAAGTTGTAAACTCTAAAATCGTTCATATACATTCCCTAGTCAATAAACTTCAATCAATTTTGTTGGTTGAAGGGTGTTGACTGGTCAAATCGTTTAAAACTCGTAAAGGGCAAAATAGTCAACTAGTTTGACTTACCGTTTTCTTAAACTTCTGATCGGATTCAACGTTCAGTTCAGAAGACTTTTATTCTGGTAACTAAATTTTAAGTCTACTAACCAAAACCCGACTTCCGAATCGCTATTCGGATTCTGGTTAGTACAAGCACGCTTAAATCTTAAAACAAACATAACTTAAATTCTAAACGTCTGTTTGGATTGATTCCAGCAGAAACGAGTTTGTTTTTATTTATATTATCATATCTTAAAGTCTCAGATTCTGAATTGCTTATATCGGTTGACGTGTAGTGGACAACTCGTTTATTCGTATTTATATTCGTTTGTCATTAATCTAAGGTGAGCTTATCATTCCCTTATTTTATAACTTTTCTAATCGTTTTGGTGACATATGTGTACCTATCCGTATTTCATACTATATATATATATATATATATATATATATATATATATATATATATGTGTGTGTGTGTTCAAACAAATGCGTACGTGTAATTGAAGAGTGACTTAATCAAACATACGTGCTATTTGCTTACTTGTGTTACTATTCATTCATTCGTATAGTGGGTGCTCCTGCTATTGACCAACGCCCGATTCTCTTGGCAACGGTCTACATACTTGTTTATGGTTTGATTATATTTACCGCACTAATCACGTTATGCTTATTTATATTGTTGTGTCAAAACTGGTGATATTCTCACTCAAATTTAAGTTGACAAACTCCATTTTCTACGCATATGCAGGTTGCTTGTATTGAAGTTTGGACACGTAGACAAGACCCTAGGATATAATCAAGATAATCATTATTTGAGCTTATATTCATTATTTAAATTGCTTGTTGTAATTGAATAATGTGTATAGTTTGAATAAAATAATTAATTAGATATTGTCACTTTTATATTATGATAGTATCCTCGAGCTGTGAGCAATCGGATGACGCCCCGTGTCACACCCCGATTTAGGGCTTAGGAGTGTGACTAATAGTTGGTACCTGTTTTGTAAATGTATCAGAGTTATGGGTTAATTTTAGCGGAAGACTTAAAGGTTTAATATAATATTAATTTACATTGAAAATTTACTTGGGAATTAAATACCAAAGTTGAAAGTTTACAAAATTTTGTTATTAAATATTACAAGGATTTGTATACCAAAAACCGAGCCATCAAGTACGCGAACTTCTATCTCCGGGATGACTCTAATCCTTGTATCTAGTAATCATCAACTTAGTTACATGCAGTTGGGATTAAAATACGTCAGCTATGTGCTGACGAATCGTTATGACTCAAAAAGCATATATAAATAACAATTATAATAAAAATATAGTTTTCTTGACAAGCTCAGCGGATATATTACTATACCCGGTATATGTAACACTGCCCTACACACACACAAGTCTCGGAGCCACGTAGCCCGTACCGGAGAAACTATATATTACCATTAGCCCGCGGCCACGTAGCCTTTGACTGTTTGGGCTTAACAGTTATGTTTGGATCCAGACACATGTGTATTCGGTCTAAGTTGGTTTATTCTCTAATTTGTATTACAATGTTTTAGAGATCACGTAATCTCATGCAAATATTTGACTGACTCAATAAGATAAACAACCTGTCTATTTTATAGAGTATAAATATGTTTGACTGTTTATGAAGGTTTAACGTATTCACCTGAATCGATGATATGATTGATTGAAAACCTTTCTTTGATTGCAAATGGTTGTCAACCTATAAACAAATAGGTTTGAATGATCACCTTGATGGTGTTTCTTGATTAGACTGCAGACTTAAAGTCTGGTTTTAACCTTGATTAGGTTTGTGAATGTTTTGAAATCATGTTTGTATTTTGTATGACGTTTGATATAGCATGCTTTGGCCTAATAAGGTTTATCACGTTGGCAAACTTCTCCAGGTAAGTAAACGGGTCCCGCGGTAGATTGGGATGTGTACGAATTACTTACCTTAGTCAAGAAGAGTCTACTAATGATATCCTCCTTCCAGTTACTACATGCCCGTCAAAATATAGTTTTGTATAACATTATAATAATGTTTAATTGAAATCTGATCGTGAATGCTTTTGAAAATACTTTCAAGGTTAAAGGCCATAGCCTTGACTGAGTCTAAGCTTATGATAATATAATTGACAATAACTTAGACTTATATCCTACCTTAGTGGGTGCATGGAAATACTTATGCTATGGCAGATTGATTGCTTAGTTGGCAGAACCTTGCTTCTACTCGCTTAATCGCTCTACGGCTCGTTAACACTTCCATACTTGCTCAAACTTTACGAAAACGGACCTCGGGACTCCTCGGCAAAGCTAGCACGCTTCCTAATACTAAGTGTGTGTCTTTTAGTGTGAAAATGAGATGGAATGGACTGAACCCGTAGCTGCCCTTTTATAGGAAAAGTTTTGGGACCCTCGCGTAGCGCGATGCCCTATTCCTTGGGCCATCGCATTGCGCTATGCCGCATTGCGCTATGCCGCAATTGGTTGGCCACGTGGCACTGATGACTTAACCCGGTCATCGCATAGCGCGATGCCCCCTTGCTCTGAGACCGTCGCGTAGCGCGGCACCCCCTTTTTCTAGTTTCTTGGGAAACGGCATCGCGTAGCGCGATGATCCCTTGTCTCTGCCCATCGCGTAGCGCTATGGTCTTGAAAATCAAAATTTTCATTTTGAACCCCCTTAAGTTTTAGAATTGTCATTTTTTAGCCCAAAATTGAACAGGGTATTTTCGAAATGTTACACCCCGGCATTTCCGCTTTAGGTTGGGGTGTGACAGATTGGTATAAGAGCCGAAGGTTATAAGATAGGTCGTTAGAAATGGTCTTAGTCGACATATATTAGGAACCCTATACTGGCTAATGTGCTATTTAAATTGTTTACAGCTTAATTAGATTAATAATTTTATTATATTGTGTCTTATCTATTTACTGGACACACCACACAAATTACGAGGCTATGCCTCACATTCAAAATATTTTTCAAGATCTTTTATTTTTGTAAATTATCTTTTATTGTAGGAAATTCCTTAAGAATTCTCGTGTTTTGTTTTGCTTCTTCGCCTTGAAGCATGAGGGTATGACAAATGTCGTACAACCATAACTTTAAGTGGTACCCGTAATCGGCTAAACGGTTGCGTGGTAAGTATAACCGGCTAAACGGTTGTACTTCCAAATTGTGTTTTTAGTTATTTTAAATTTATTTGATTCGTTAATTCGATATTTAGTTGGGTCGGTTAAATGCCATGTAACGCTCATGGTCCGAACAACTCCATTGATTCTATAATTCGTTAATTAGTTGGGTCAGTTAAATGTCATGTACACGCTCATGGGCTGAACAACTCAATTGTTTATTACACGTTATTTGAATTGGGCTATCAAAATGCCATGGACCGCTCATGGGAGGCCAATTCGCAAACTTTATATTGCTTTATTTAGTTGGGCCATTCAAATTGTCATGGAAAGCTCATTGGAGGTCAACTCGTTTGATATGCTTGGTTATTTTATTTTTGGAAAATTTTATAAAACATTATTTACTTAAATGCTTCAAACTTATATACATTATTTTAAATTCCGACTCGTCCTCGAGTCATCACATGCACAAATCTTTACACTTCTCTATTGTTCCACATTGACTCATTTCCACAACTTACCCATCATCTTATAAGGTTTCACCTTTGGTCCTCATAGAATGTCTTTCCTAGGAATCAATCATCGTAATCAACGTCGTTCACCTGCTTCTCGTGATTGCTGTTCGACTACTAGAATCGACAAGGAGTTTGTTGTTGTATTCCGTTACCCAAACGACCACCAATCTCAACAAAACTAAAATACACCGAACAAGAAATCTTATACTAACTCATATCCGTTAAACTATTATTTTAATAATCTTTTCTTATTTAAATCCATATTCTCAAACTATAAACTTCTAAGCGCATTTAAATCCGTACCCTCAATTTTAACTATAAATGTTTTATTACTTCCTGTCTTTACTCAACTTCATGTTAGTTTTCACAACTTACTTTCCATTTTATAAATTTTTATTATTAAAATTCAATTATGGTAAATTTATTATTATCCTCTAAATTTAATTTTCATTTTTAAATTAAAAATCATCCATTAATTAATTTAACTTTATTAGTCAGTTGACTTTTTGATTAAATCTCCATAGAAATCCATTTAGTGATTAAGTTTCGTTAATTGGTTGAAATTAAAACGATGGTTCATAAATACTTCAACTTCCCACTTTGATTTTTTTATATATATTGCAAATTTTAAACATTTTATTGATGAATTCGTAATTGTTAGAATAGTCATGGTGGTTCATTCATTTTTAGCCTCGCGTTTATCTTATATACTTCACATCTTATTTTGAAATCACGATTAATTTAAAATTTTTTATTTACTTGAATTTCCATTATAAATCATCGATAACTCAATTTACTTATTTCTTACTATTTATAACGATTTTGTGAAAAAAAAAAAGATCCACGAATTCCCAATTTAATATAATTTAATATCTTCAATTACCTACTTTATGTTTTATCTAATTTTAAAGATTTAATTGGAATAGGACTATCTCGGTGAATCGGGAATATCCACTTCTCAGTTTAATGTATTAACAATTTAATTCAAGTATGTATATCTTCGTATTATCATTAATATTTAAATTCTTAATTACTAGCTATTATAATATTTTAGAATATCTTAATCGAATTCATCTAATCTCAACAACACAAACTTGAAAAGCTATGACTTTATATTAACTTCTCTTTAAGTTCTCAAACTAACCAAACTCGACTCATCAAAATTTTTGTTAATTGTGTTTAAACTTATACTCTCGATCTTAAGAACTTCATTCCTAAACTATACGATCTTTAAAGATTCTGCATGCTATTAACTATTTAATGATTTGTTATAAATTAACTTTTGTGCATTTTATCGCCTAAATAAAATTCCTTTCATCAAGGTAGACTTACAAGAATCTTGTACCTACACCTCAATTCCTTAGTTTCGATTATCACGATTCATAAATAACATTTATTTCAAGAAATTTGTTTCCTTCGTAAGCAAAAGATATTTAGAACTTACCTTATTTTATTAATCAAACTAGAACATTTATTAAATATCTCTTGAATTAAAATTTTTTCAAAACGTTTGCTTCTTTCCAAATGATGGTTTTAAATGTTTTATAACCCACATGATGAAATGAGTTATGCGGACCATCCGACGATAAGAGTAATAATGGTCCGGAACATAATTATTCAAGTCCTTGCATGGAAATCATAATACGTAAGGACATGGTGGATACGCCGCTGGTACATCCTATATATAAATGCCCTTATCGGATTGTCAATTGAAGCATTGCTTCGATTATTAAAAGTTCTATGTGATGATATTTTCCTTAAAAGTTTAATTATTTTCAAAAATGACAGTGTTCTAGTTTTCCTTAATTTCGGGACGAAATTCCCTAAAGTAGGGGAGACTATAACATCTCGTATTTTTCGTATTTGTTTAAACCGATTCGAGAATATAATTAGGATATTTGAACTGATTAAAACTTGTATTTAACTTGGTTTAACTTATTTTATAATTCCATAACTTTCAATAATGCCAAATAATCCTTAGAAACCTTTAAAATCGCTTAAAACAGCTAAAAATAGTATTTTCGGGAACTAAAGGGACTAATTTTGTCAATTCTTTCTTATTTTCGATTAAATTAACGAAACTTAAACTCCAAGAAATGTTATAGTTAGTCCAATTTCGTTTTGTTGGTGTCCAAGCCAAATTTTGTTAGTTATTGTACTAGATTTTCTCATTAAATAGCTTATTTTGTTTCCTAATTTGGTTTTAGCATCCAAATCGCTTATTTTTGGCATAAATCGAGTAAATTTGTAAAACCCCGAATCCCGGGAATACTACAGTTGGTAATCATATCAAAAACTTAACAAAATTTTAAACCCAAAGCAATTCATTTTATTTTGAAACCACATCAGAGTATAAAATCAGCGGAAAGTCATAAGTATCAAAACAAGTCCTCTCTAAAATTTAAAACCAAACAAGTTCATCTTATTAAAATAAATTCAGAGTAATAAATAGTGGAATAGTAAATATTAAAATCCCCAAAAACCGGGAAATATGCCCAAAACTAAATTTGAATACGTTTAGTAATAATTGAAAAGAAACAAATTGCATTAGTAAATTCCCCGACAAGATATGCCTTCAACCGACCAAGTAGTCTCGAGCACGTCCAAGCGGTAAGCATCCTCCTCTTAACCTGAAACTCACACTAACATACATACAAAGTCAGCTTGAGCTGAGTGAGTTCAAGTTTTAATAAACGACATTTATATAAATCATTCCAAGAGTTTAAATATAATACAGGATATGAACAAATAGGCAATGGGTAAATGATAAGTAGCTATACATATATATATATATATATATAATATGTATCCCTATGCATAACATCCAAGTAATAACATCAAGGTCGAACACGCGTACGACCTAAGCACATGATACGGGATTTTAGGGACCCGTTATGATGATAATGCCACACGAGCCGCCCCCCTTACGGGCTTTCCAGGGCCCGTCACAGGATTTTAGAACCTGGGTAGTATAGTTTGGCCCGACCAAAATCATCATGCACGCAACATTCCATATGATGGTGATCATACCACACGAGCCTCCCCCCTCATGGGCTTTCTAGGGCCCGCCACAGGATTTTAGAACCTGATTAGTATAGTTTGGCCCAGCCAAGATCACCATACCCCGTATGCCAGCACACAGTAGGCATACGCAAACATCCTTACTCAATAGTAACTAATTAACACCACTAATCATAGGCTATAAGGTAACACATGTGTAAGCATACATACTTATATCATTCCAAAATATACCATAATACAAGTAAGCCTATAAGCCATAAGGTAACACATGTGTATACGTACATAAATATCATCCCAAGACATACTATAATACAAATAAGCCTATGCAAAATCATTTAAACGGTTTATCAAGTATAATCAGTTAGGTGTGTATGCTAGCCCAAAATTTGAAAAGGGTGAAACGGGGCATCATGAACTCTCCTGACGCGAGGCACATAATCACCACGAGCTAGAGAACCCCTAAGTATCCCCACAACTCAAACGCTTGTCGGTTTACAAACAATCATTACTAACGATACCAAAAGGACTCGTTTATTCTACGAGGCATTCTAACATGGTTAGAGTTACCTAAAGCCTCGACCTCACCAAGTTCAATAATAACAGCCCCCAGGCCTTGTGTTTACCAAAACGACCCTTAGATACTCCCGGGAATAAAGAATTCCCAAATTACCCCCGGAAGTTGCTAGATGAGACGAATATGTGCGTCTATGAGTTGTTTAAGCACTTAACAACCAACTCCGCCCCGTGTGGACCAAATTTAATAAAATCACAGCCAAAAAGTCCACACTACACTACACGAGTTGGATGGGTCGGTAACTCGCAAACACAACGCACCAACTATCAAATAAACGCAAATTCGCATTGTACCGACCCGTTTGAGTAACCGACAACCAATTCAACCCCAATACTTACAAAAGTCATTTTTTCACAGCCCGTATATCAAACCGAAGTTACACAAACTGAATTGGTTGTGAATTCCTTCAAACCTTGCGCTAAACGCAACAATTTAACAATCTAGACAACCAAACACTAGTTTTCAATATATCACTAGTTGACTGACCAATCAAACGAAAAGCATAGCTCACGATATTAAAGTATTTTACACTAGACATACCTAAGAAGATTATGGAGTAAGAACCTCAATCAAAATAGCCCCGAAAGTGTTCAAAAGGACAGCCACCAGTTAAGCCTAAAATGAAAGTATCGATCAATAACTAGTATAACATGCAGATTTTAGCATGCAAAGATGTATTTTATTACATAGGGAAATCATAGAAATAAATTATGAAATTTTTACCAGAGTTTAATAAATGTATTAGGCTTTTAAAAATATTTTTTTTATATTTTTTCAATGCACAAAAAAATCATAAAAATTCCTCCAATACAGAAAGGTATGTGCAGTTATTTCAGTGCGCAAAAAAAGTGTTTTATTTTTTTAAAAATCATTACCAAACTAAATTAAGCGATTTCAATTGGGTTGTAATATTAACTCAAAATGTGAACTTTCAGAAGTGGAATCAACCAATTTAGACTTCTCAAAAAAGAGTTATGATGTCGGGAAGACAGACCAGAATCCGTCACCGCGCATCCGCTTTGACACGCGATCTTATTAAATCATAAAAACCATTCAAATCTCTTCCAAAAATTACATATTAGACCTTTCTGGAAACTAGACTCAAAGTAGAACATCATGGAATCAAGAATAACTCAAAAACAATCAAGTTTCATCCGAGTTAAGGACCAAACAATAAATGAGTACGAATCGTTAGAAATTGTTTTAATCATAACTCAAACCCTAACATGATTTTGACAACTCTAGGGTTCAATAAAAGGTTTAATTGTGAAAAACACAATCCTTGACGTAATACTAACCTTGAATTGGATGGAGATGGCTTGGTAATGGCTGGAATTGAAGAAAAAGTTGAGGGTTGAGGAGCTTAGGAACACCGATCGTAAACAGCAGGGGGGGGGGGGGGTTAGGGTTTTCTTTTTTTTTTCTAATGACATAATAATTAATTTACATTCTATTCCCTCAAGTTTGCAAATGGTGATAACTTGGATGAAAGGTAAAATAGTTTAACTTACGAGAATGACAAGGAGGTCCACGAAGAATGTCGGATCAACTCTCTAGTATAATACAAACTCTACAAATGTCTCATGACGATAAACAAAATGTCGGGTGCTACATACTAATCTAACAATTTAAGTTATAAGAGACGATGCTTTGAGCAAAAGGATGGATAAACGGACTTTTAAAATGTATTACAAGGCTCTAAATTAGAAAGATGAAATCCCGGCTTTTAAACAAACTTTCATAAATGATCAAGCCGATTAACGAAATTTACGGGCGTTACAAAATTAAGGTCCAAGAAAAGGATTATAACTAAAATACAAGTCCATACCCTTAGATTACTGATCAAGCATGAAATCTTTCGGTTTATTTCGTAGATATTCTCATTAAAACCGTATCTTGTTACTTAAACGAGTAAATCTTCCAAATATGGTTCGTTTTTTATATTCCTATATAAACAACCTTTAATCTCCTGCCATAAGACTTTACACAAACTCTAGAGGAGCCTTCTCAGCCGTCCTACCTCTGTTCATCATCATTCTTCTCAGTTTTTGCTTATTCGTTGAAGATACAATGCTCGTTCGTTTGACTTTACATGCTGTAGACCGTTGACTCGTCATATCTCTTTATTCTTTCACTTTCCGGGTAAGTTGTAAACCCTAAAATCGTTCATATACATTCCCTAGTCAATAAACTTCAATCAATTTTGTTGGTTGAAGGGTGTTGACTGGTCAAATCGTTTAAAACTCGTAAAGGGCAAAATAGTCAACTAGTTTGACTTATCGTTTTCTTAAACTTCTGATCGGATTCAACGTTCAGTTCAGAAGACTTTTATTCAGGTAACTAAATTTTAAGTCTACTAACCAAAACCCGACTTCCGAATCGCTATTCGGATTCTGGTTAGTACAAGCTCGCTTAAATCTTAAAACAAACATAACTTAAATTCTAAACGTCTGTATGGATTTATTCCAGCAGAAACGAGTTTGTTTTTATTTATATTATCATATCTTAAAGTCTCAGATTCTAAATTGCTTATATCGGTTGACGTGTAGTGGACAACTCGCTTATTCATTAGCTCGCTTATTCATATTTATATTCGTTTGTCATTAATCTAAGGTGAGTTTATCATTCCCCTATTTTATAAATTTTATAATCGTTTTGGGGACATACGCGTATCTATCTGTATTTCATACTATATATATTCAAACAAATGCATACGTGTAATTGTGAGCGACTTAATCAAACATACGTGCTACTTGCTTACTTGTGTTACTATTCATTCATTCGCATGATGTGTTACTATTCATTCATTCGTATGTTGGGATTACTATTCATTCATTCGTATAGTGGGTGCTCCTGCTATTAACCAACGCCGGATTCGCTTGGCAACGGTCTACATACTTGTTTATGGTTTGATTATATTTACCGGCATGCCGCACTTATCACGTTATGCTTATTTATATTGTTGTATCAAAACTGATGATATTCTCACTCAACTTTATGTTGACAAACTCCATTTTCTACACATATCCAGGTTGCTTGTATTGAAGATTGAAGTTTGGACACGTAGACAAGACCTTAGGATATAATCAAGATAAATCATTAGTTGAGCTTATATTCATGTATTTAAATTGCTTGTTGTAATTGAATAATGTGTGTATACTTTGAATAAATAATTAATTAGATATTGTCACTTTTATATTATGATAGTATCCTCGAGCTGTAAGCAATCGGATCACGCCTCAGCATTTCCGCCTTAGGTTGGGGTGTAACAGATACATACGTACGTACATACATACATACATACATACATACATACATACATACATACATACATACATACATACATACATACTTTCTTACTTTCATTCTTCCTTATTTTTAACTTAGTTATACATATATAATTCTTCTACGTTTTAAAGTGTCTTTCACCCTATAACCTTCACAGATATTATTAGGGTCGGTTGCCCCTCTATCACAGATTTATTAGGGTATGTCGCCCCTCTTTTGCAGATTTATTAGGGTTTATCGCCCCTCTTACGCGGATATTATTAGGGTCTGTCGCCCCTTTTACGCAGATATTATTTAGGTATGTCGCCCCTCTTATGCAGATATTATTAGGGTATGTCGCCTCTCTTAAGCATATATTATTAGGTATGTCGTCCCTCTTTCTAGTTCAACCATACAACCATATATTCACCTATATATACATCTATGCACATATCTTTAACCTTTATATATTCATCCAACATTCTGCATTCATATAACATACACTTACTAATTAAAGTAAGTGGATTAACTTGTCACATAGAGAATGCACATAGCCCCGAAAACATAATAGAGAAATGGGGCTAGAAACTCACCTAGATCTTCATTCTGAGCTAATATTAACACCTTTCCTTAACTTGGCATGACTAACGGTTTAATAGATATAGTGTTAACTAACTATATTTCTAACCACGCAATACTATCTAAATTATTAACTAAGTTGACTTAGTTAATGATGTGCACTGCTCCCAATTGCATTCGCATAGGGTTCGAATCGCTTTTGCATGGATTCAGGATTCTAATTGCAATCACATGGATATCAGGATCACAATTGCATAACCTTCAAAATCGCAATCGTTGGTAGTCGCATTTCAGGAAGAATCGCAATCGCATTCTAGGCAGGATCGCAATCGCATTACTAGCCAATCGTAATCGCTTTCTTCACCCCATGCGATTCGAAGTGAGCTTATTTTCCAATTTTAATCATTTCTTCCAACCATTTTTGCCTCAATCCTTTCCTTATGACCCATTTTACTATCCTAACGAGTTCTGGGCGGATCCGACCTTTATAGGGTCCGAATATTACCTGGTTAACCCGTTTCACGCCCCTTTTAGCTAGTTTATATCCAAGTTTATGTTTTTTTTATGAGTATTAGCCAGTGTAGCCTATTATCCCTTTTTATGGAAAACCGAAATCAAATACGAAACCTATGAGCTAAAACTTACCTGAACAAGCCAGTTTTGAATCGACCCTTGAATGACACTTGAATATGGTTATGATTCTTGTTTGTTAGAGGATTCAGACACAAAATCTAGGCTCCCTTCAGCTCAGATCTGAATCCGCAATTGAAAGAGTGTTTGTGTGTGTGTTCTTGAGTGTGATGGTGGTAAGGATGATGAATGAGAGATTTAGGATTTAATGGTTTATATGGTGTAAGCCCTTGAACTCTAGGCCCATAATCCTTTCCTAGTCCATCCTTTATATCCAAGCCCATAACCCAACTTATCATTATTTAACTACCATTAAGTAATTTCCCATAAGTAAATAAATAAAAATTCCTTTATTCATTATTTTTCAAAAGTCGGATGTTATAAGTCTACCCTCCTTAAAACAGGTTTCGTCCTTAAAACCTAACTATCACTAAACAATTTCAGGTAAAACTTGCGTATTTCCTCTTCGACTTCCCATGTAGCATCTGATCCCCTATGATGCTTCCATATCGCCTTAACTAAGGGAATAATATTGCGACGAATGTGCTTCTCTTTCCTATCTACTATCTCCACTGGTTGCTCAATGTAGTTCAATTACTCATCAACTTTGATATTTTCTAATGGCAAGAGAGATGTGCCATCAGCTAGACATTTTCTCAAGTGAGAAACGTGAAATGTGGGAGTGAATTCCTTATAACTCAGAAGGTAAATCAAGGTTATAGGCCACTTAACCCACATGATCTATTATTTCAAATGGTCCAATGTACCTTGGACTCAACTTTCCTCTCTTCCTGAATGAATAATTCCCATCCACGGCGATAACTTAAGTATCACACTATCACCAATGCTAAACTCAATCGGTCGCCGCCGCTTATCAGCATATGACTTTTGACAATCTTGAGCAGCTTTCATTCTTGTTTTAATTGATGAGGTTTCCTGCACAACTTCTAAACTTCCAAGCTCTTTCTGACCGATCTCTTCCCAACATACAGGAGTTCTGAAGCGTCTACCATAACATCTCAAACGACGGCATACCAATACTCGAATGTAGCAATTGTTGTAAGAAAATTGTGCCGGATGTAAGTGATCATCCCAACTTCCTCCAAAGTCTAACACACAAGCACGTAGCATATCCTCAAGGGTTTGGATCGTCCTTTCAGACTGCCCGCCTGCTTCAGGATGATACGCCATACTGATGTTCAGTTTTGTTCCCATTACCTCATGAAACTTCTTCCAAAATCTTGAAGTAAAGCGAGTATCTCTATCAGATACAATCAGCAATGTACTTTGTGCTTTGCCACAATATCACTTATGAAAACATTTCCTACATTTCGGACGAGATAGCTTCTGATATAGGTAGAACGTGAGAACTTTTCGTCAAACGATCTATAATCATCCAGATGGCATCATGATTCTTAGTTGTGTGCGGTAGCTTAGTCACGAAATCGATGGTGATGTTTTCCCATATCCATTCTGGTATATCTAAAGGCTGCAACTTCCCATACGGTTTCTAATGTTCTGCATTGACTTGTAAACAAGTTAGACACTTACTGACATATTTTACCACTGCATTTTTCATACCCGGCCACCAGTAATCTCCCTTCAAGTCCTGATACATCTTGGTGGATCCCAGATGAATAGAGTATCTAGACTTATGAGCCTTGTCTAGGATTCGCTAAGATCTCCTTCTTCATTAATCCTTCATCCTTAAGGACTTCTAACTGAGCCTTGTTGTTTTCTCCAACGAAGTCTGAGTTAATGACCAACTTATTAGACTTTACTGTTGCGATGACTTCTTTGTTCTTACGCTTTAGTGCGTCGGCGACCACATTAGCCTTACCAGGATAGTACTTGATATCACAATCGTAATCCTTTATTAGTTCTAAACATCTTCTCTGCCTCATATTCAATTCTTTCTACTCGAAGAAATACTACAAACTCTATTGACTTGTATAGATGGTACACTTGGTACCATAAAGGTAAAAAGTAGATAAAAGTAGTTTAAAAAAGAATTAGTTTTACTTTTAAAAGTTAATTCATATATGAAAAATTAAAAATATAGGTATTTATCTTTAAAATTTAAAACTTCTGATCTCTAAAATCAAAATATTAACTTCTAGAAGATTCTTTAACGAGTTAAATCCACTTTTTCACGGGTCGGGTTGACCTGTTTATGAAACGGGTCGTGCCAGTTGATCCAAAAACTATAATTTTTCATGTTAAATTCATGTCAGTTTTAAGTCGTGTCAAGAATTGACACCCCTAATCTCACGTACTAAATTTAATGCTTCGGTTCAATCATTTTTTAACTCTTTCTGGATTTTAATACATATATTATTTTATAGAGTCTTGTACAAACATGCAATGATGATATTCAAAAATTTCATATTTATGAAGTCAGTTAACCATATCTAAGAGTTATTTCATTCATTACAAGAGAATATTAGGATTTGAAAAAAATCCTTGTCAAATAAGCCGTGTCGTACATTGCAAAATCTCATTGCTCTCATTTCTTTTTATTTTAAAAGACCCACTTATAGGCTTATAGCATATTGGTTTGATATATATTGGTGTTCAAACTATATGTTTAAAAACATTTTGCTTGTCAAACAGATTAATAATGAACCTTACAGGTATGTCGTCAATTTTGCCTATTAATCTCGGACGACGCCGGACGGTAAGGTGCTTTTGCGACGGGCTGGACTCCTGGTATCAATTCTATATGGAATTCTACCTCTCGTTTCGGTGACAACCTCGAAAGGTCCTCTAGGAACACTTTTAGATAGTCACATACTACAGAAACATCTTTCACTTCTTTCATCTCGACCATACAACACTTATTTTACAATTTAGATAAAATTGAAAAAATTGCACGATTAAACCCTAAAATAAATAGGTTAATATGAAATAAAATTAACAAAATCTTACATATTTTTACTGAGGATCAATTTAATTATTAAAATAAAACAGCATAAAAAAGTTCGAAAGTAACTTAATTGTATGTAGAAAGTTACTATAATAAAGTTTAATATCAATAATAATAACTTTAAATTGGTTGTTCCTAATTATTAGTCAACATAGGTCCTCAATTGTATTGAAGACGTATATTAAATATACAAGATATAAATGAATTAAAAATTATTTTTTATTCAACCTTGCCTCTTCTTTATTTATTCCACTAGGAGCCCGTATGATACACGGGTGGTTAAAAAGTAAACAAAAAAAATTTAATAATATATATAATAACATACCTTATGGATTTATAAGATATAAATAAATTTTTTCCAAAATACATATATTAGTAAGAATATTTTGTATTTGTATTTTAAAAGAAATCAAAATGGAAGGTTGTGAATCTATAACAATTAAGAGAAAGAGAAAGTTCGTATCAATTCATCATAGTTGAGTTGGTAAGCCATAAACACTTTAAAATGAAGGTAGTGAGTTGAATTCTCACCAACAACATATTTTTTATTTTATCATTCATTAAATGGAAATTGTAAAAATAGAACCTTATACACTTGGCACCTATGTAAAGATGTAGTTGAATGACATGTAGAAAGAATGTGTTGTTTTAATATATAGGTAGATTCGTTTTTTTTTTAACATTTTGTTGGTCTCCGATTGCTTTTCATGGTTGCTGGAAAATTAAATCAAACGCTCTCTTAGCAACTTTTCTCCTCATTGTTTTTCTAATTAACAAAGTAAACACTGGCAGTAACCCGACCATGGGCAACGACCGATTATTGACCAATCATATATTAACACATACCCGTAAAATATGACACTCCAGCGGACGAACGGTGGGCACCGACCCACCCTATCCAAGGCTTGAATCTGCCTCTGGTTTCAACGAGTTATGCAAAGTAATTTATAACCCCATATTTAAATATGTAATTTTCAAAAAACTTAGTTTTTCTATTTTAAAACGAGCCAGTCACGCAACCTGTTATCCTTTACGTTTTATTTTAATAAATAACAAGTTTTTTTTACCCGCGCGTTGTTACAGGGATATTTGGCGTTCATTTGTGTTTTGTTTAGTGGCAATTAGTACATGTTGTGACATATGAACAGTTGTGACATATTAAAGGTGCTCGTCTAGTTTCTTGCTAGTCGTGGTTTTTTCATTTTCCATTTATATAATTATGCCTTCTTTCAAAAAAGAAAAAAAAACCATAATGCATTTGGCTCTAAATGATATAATAAAGGTGCTACGGCAAATATTTTCACATTTTTTTTTAACATGTAGCATGTTATAAGCTGCCTACTTACAAAAGGTGTACATATTTCAAAATATTGGTTAGTTTTTATAGTAGCTTTAGAAAAAAAAAACAAACAGAAATGTTAAAGCACAACACGAGACTTGTGCAACTAAAGAATGCATGCAAGTGCTATAGACTGAAGCATATTTAATTGCGTTTTTGATAAATAGTAGAAAATGTAAGTAGTTGATTTTTTAGTTTTTAATATATATATATATATATATATATATATATATATATATATATATATATATGGGGAGAGGATCATGAAAGAACTTTTTTTTAAAGAGAGAACTAGAGAACTAATAAAGAAATATTTTTAATTTAATTAAAAAATATTTTTAAATTTTCGTTTTTGTCATTATTCTTATATTTTGTTACCATTTACTCGAAAAATATAAAAAAAATTAAAAAAAACTCGTTGTAGTGCACATATGCAATACGTCGACTTTTTGTTATTGCATATGTGCACTAGTGTGTATTTTGATATGTGCAATATTGTTGAATAGCATATATGCAATTTTTTGTATTGTATTAGTTTAATAGTGTAATATTATATACAAAAATACCAAAAAAACAATATAGTGCATATGTGCATTAGTGTTGTATTACGTATATGCAATAGTTTGTTTTTTAGTACAATTATTAGTGTTTGTATTTGCATATATTCAAAAGTGTGTGTTTTATAATGCAATTGTGTTGTATTATATGCAATAAAACACTATTGTATATATGCAATCTAACTAATATATTAAAGCAACATAATTTTGTCCACATGTTCTTCACCTAGGTTGTCCACATAGGCTTCTATGTCATCAACCTTCCATAAATCTAATTTCCATATATTCACCAAAAAATTTTAATCGATGATATTGACTTTTATATTTTTGTAACTTATTAATGTAATTATGATATTAATTATACTAATTATTGTTAGAATTAAAAAACTTATTAAATTTAATAGGTTTAAATTGTTCATCATTTCTTCTTTAAAAGACACATGCTTCGTTCAAAAATCATAACGCTCCCCATCGTTTGTACCAGATTATTCGCCTCATCTATAACCGGTTCTTCATGATTTGTCGGTTTCATAATCCAAACAACATCAAATATGTTCATCGTTTGCAATTATCAGGTATAATTTATATTTTAGTGTTTAATCGATTTTTGTGAAGAACAACATCAACTTGATTCACTGCTATTGGATTTAGGGTTTAACTGCATGACTTTTTATACTAACCATTAATATATTTGATATTTAATCTATTCCTATTAATCGATTTATGTTTTAATCTATTTAGGGTTTAAAGGTATGATTTGTTTTTAAATTATCGGTTAATCGATATGATGTTTAATATGTTTGTTACTTAAAATTATGTTTATATATTGTGATTTTTTGTTCCTAATACGCCTTTTTCCAAGTTTCACTAATATTAATTTATTTTTATGACTTATCAATTTAAAATTTGAAAATCTTATTATATATGGGTAGAAACCTAACTATTATAATAATTAAAATATTAGTTTATTATATTTAACACATTCCTTTATTTGGTAAAATATGAGTCAAACAATAGTAATTGATTTAACGAGCATTCTAATCTAACTAATATATTAAAGCAACATAATTTTGTCCACGTGTTCTTCACCTAGGTTGTCCACATAGGCTTCTATGTCATCAACCTTCCATAAATCTAATTTCCATATATTCACCAAAAAATTTTAATCGATGATATTGACTTTTATATTTTTGTAACTTATTAATGTAATTATGATATTAATTATACTAATTATTGTTAGAATTAAAAAACTTATTAAATTTAATAGGTTTAAATTGTTCATCATTTCTTCTTTAAAAGACACATGCTTCGTTCAAAAATCATAACGCTCCCCATCGTTTGTACCAGATTATTCGCCTCATCTATAACCGGTTCTTCATGATTTGTCGGTTTCATAATCCGAACAACATTAAATATGTTAATCGTTTGCAATTATTAGGTATGATTTATATTTTAGTGTTTAATCAATTTTTGTGAAGAACAACATCAAATTGATTCAATGTTAATTGATTTAGGGTTTAACTGCATGATTTTTTATACTAACGGTTAATAAATTTGATATTTAATTTGTTCCTATTAATCGATTTATGTTTTAATCTATTTAGGGCTTAAAGGTATGATTTTTTTTTTAAATTATCGGTTAATCGATATGATGTTTAATATGTTTGTTACTTAAAATTATGTTTATATATTGTTTTTTTTTTTGTTTATAATACACCTTTTTCCAAGTTTCACTAATATTAATTTTTTTTTATGACCTATCAATTTAAAATTTGAAAATCTTATTATATATGGATAGGAACCTAACTGTTATAATTTAACTAATATAATAAAGCAACTCAATTCTTTCTACGTGTCATTAATCTAGGATGTCCACATAGGACTCCACATCATCACATTTCCATATAATTATTTTCCATATATTAACAATTAATTTTTGGTAACATTAAACTGTTATTTTTAGAAACTAAAATATTTTTTAATATATTTAATCAATTAGTTATATATTGACTAGAAATTCACAACCTTACAAAAATTGTTATTTTTAATTAAAACAATCCTGCAATAACAATTTTACAAAAAAACAATTAAAACAATCTTACAAAATGCAAACCAGGATTCTTTTTCAAAGGGAATGGATCCCCGGCAAACATTTCAATAAAAAAAAATGGGTTAATTAAAACGGTTCCTAATTAGTAAACATGTCAAATTGGTTTATTATTATAGTTAAATGTCTAATTTTTGGTAGTTTCAAAAATCAAGCCCTGAATTTTTATTAGAAATTATATGCTGCATTTATAGACTTATTTATAGGGTTTTATTTATAGGATGTATATGCATTATATTGAATTCGATTTATTGTATTTATTATTTAAACTTACGGTTGTTTATTAAAAATAAACATCTCCATATATAGTATATAACTTCCGCTCATAGATGCATTCTCCACATTAAAACAATCTTCTTCCTTTGAAGCTTTTACAAAGTAAGTTCTTCAACTGTTAATTATAAATTTTATATTTAAACGAATTATTTCAGTAAAGTCTTTTATTTAAAACAGAGTACAATGGAGGTTCAAAGCTTTACAATGTTGGATGAACTTGAGGTTCTCAAAACATCTCCATCCATAGTTAAGGTTAGAGTTTTGAGAGTATGGATCATCAAGGATAACAAACACTCCAAATGAGGACTTCTTGATGGAGATGGTACTCATGGATCAATCTGTAAGTTTTTTATTGCTTTATATTTTCCTTTCTCTATGTTACTCTTTTCATTAATTATCTACACATGTTTCTTATTATTATTATTATTATTATTATTATTATTATTATTATTTCATGACAGGAGAATCGAATGCAAGCTACGGTTTTTAAACCCGACATTTTTTGTTTCAAAAGGTTTTTAAACGAAAACTCTACACGGGTGAAAATATAAGTTTAAACCTAGTATGTATTTGTAAGCTTAGTTTTTAAATAATATTACAAAATCTATTACTAATGTGTTTTTTTATTTTTTTCAGGTATAATGGTTCATTTATGTTATATTATTCCTTATTTACTGAATTATTTATAAAGTATTTTCTTTTTATCTTATAGACATAGTTTAACATCTTTTGTAATATCTGCTCGTAAAAAACTTATATCAAATATTTGTGTTGATTAAGTATGTTTTTTACATTTTATATTGTTTGTTGATATGTTTTTCATCCGTGTGTAACACGAATTATTATCCTTGTACACATTAATGCACATATGCATTACATCGCCGGTTTCTTTTATTTTTTCTTTTTTTTAGGAACAACATCATCTTATTAGAAGGAGGAAAGAAAAAGAAACCGCAAAATATTTTTAAAAAAAAGTTAAAAATAGTTTATATTAGTTCTTTAGTTATCTCTTTAAGAGGAGTTCTCTCTAGATCACACCCCTATATATATATATATATATATATATATGAGAAGTATAGTTTGAAAACCCTCTTGAGTTGAGAAAACCTGTGAAAACCCTATGTAACATCGTTTTTTTTTTTGTTACATGTAATATATGTTATTACATTTAATACAAAATATCAAAATCATAAAAAAAATGTTTTGCCATTTTTTTACATTTTTTTAGTAATTTTTATATATGTTTTCAGCAGAGAGAAAATGTAAATAAACTTTTATATTTTTTATTAACTTTAATTGTGGACCACAAGATTTAATCTTTAATTAAAAACATGTGGTTGTAAATGGGTTTCTAGAGTTTTCACAACTCAAATGGGTTTTTATTCTAACCTAACCATATATATATATATATAGAGGAGATGAGGGCAAATTAAGACGCTTCATTTTAAGGGATTTATAAGCAATATTGCATATGGTACAACTATGAATAAGGGCAAAAGAGTCATTCTCACATTAAAACTCACGTGTTATTCAATTTTGTTTAATATAGTTACAATATTGTCCTCTCAACTAGAATTAACATTTGTAAATTTAAAAAATATTTACAATAATGACTCTTAATCTTTTACCTATATCTTATTTTAATTTTCACTTTTAACCCAATTACCCCCATGATTTTTAAACGTTAATAACTTTTTCATACTTTAATATTTTTTTTAAAAAATTACACCATAAAAACGAGCATATTTTTATCTTTAATTTGAGTATCATATTGTTATAATTTTTTTTAGTTAAAAAAATAACATTTTACGTACGTAGGGGTGTTTGCGGTCTTGTTTTGATGGTTTTAAATTAAACTGTAGGCTAAACCGGTAGTAATACTTTTTGTCGTCGAAAACCAAAACATAACCTTTGGAAATTGAAAACAATTGGCCAACAGTTAAAGAAAAAAATTAACTATGAAATCACGATTTTACGGTTTCAAACCGGACAATGAACACCCATAAACTTACTACATGATTACTAAGGTCTACGTTTCCCGCTGCATGGCGCGGGCACCCGCCTAGTGTGTGTGTGTGTGTATACACACACTTTATCCTTTTGTTTGACATGGATAAATACGAACATTTGTTTTGTTTGAAAACATGAAAGCTGACTTTTGCAGACCAACTTGGTGCTTGTACTTTTATTGTGAAAGGGAAGTTTGAGGAAAGAAAATGAAACAAACTAGGATCAAGGTCCTTGTTTTATTGCTGTCATAGGTTGCTAATTACATGTGTCGGCATAGCCGTGTATTTGTGAGTAGTGAGAAACCAATTAAGTGCAATTCTATGTACTTTTCAAAAAAAAAAGTAACACAATTTAACGCATATTCAGCAAGACAGCAAGTCATCTATGGAATCAAATAGCCCTAACGGACTACAACATGAAAACAACACGCCACAAAATAGTCTACTTTATGTTGCTCAATATAATTCGTATTAGGTTAGTAACCTGTGCACTACACAAGCTGAAAAATAATATAATGTCAATAAAAAATGTTTATATGTTTTATACAATTAAGTTATATGTGAAATATTCTATACAAGTTATATATGAAATCAAACATGAAGTATATGTCATATATCATATGAAACATTTATAATTATTTAAAAATAAACCAATAATGTCAAGCAATTTAGTAAGGCATAACAATTTATCATAAATAAAATATATATTACACTAAATATAACATTGACGAAGGATTAGAATGTAAATAGTTCACAAAGGAAAATAATTCAATGGAAAAAGTTTTCATCGAATTTTAAAATGTCGGTTATTTCAACATACTTGTTTTGAACCAAATATGAACCCATACCGCTCATTCAAATTAACATAAAACTAAAAATACATGAATAATGAATTTGACTTTATAGAATACTATCATTTAAAATAACCCGCTTCGACTCAAACTCATTCTGATCATTACACTTTTTTAGCCGCCGGTTTTGACTCGAACTAATCTCATACTCTTTAGAAAAATTTTTTTACCCAAACTTATTTTACTAAAAAATACATTGACCTAAAATTGTTTTGAACCGAACACGAACCCGATCCGCCTTTTTAAATTAATATAAAACTAAGAATACATGAATAATGAATTTTATTTTCAAGTTAGAAAATACTATGATTTAAAACAACACGATTCAACTCAAATTTATTCGAATCATAACCCTTTTTGACACGTGTGTTCTGACTGAACCAATTTGATATTCTTTTGAAACAATCTGTTTTGACCCGAACACTTTCCGTTCATAACATGTTTCAAGCCGAACTAATTTTACTAAAAACCATTTACCTGAACTGAATATGAGCCTTATATAAACATAATAATAATATTAGGGCAAATTAATTGCTAAATATTATGAACTGTTTGATAACAAACCGTGTCCTTGAATCTAAAATATGTCAAAATGCTATAATTTTTTTCAACTACGCTCCAATTTTTATGCCCAAACGCAGCCAACTTATACTAGACACTTTTGCCCGTAAATTCGAAATATCTCTGTCAAAAAAATTCAGCCAATTGTGGTAATTTGAAACTGTTAATAATATAATTTTAAAAAAGTCATATGGTTTAATTGAGGTAATTAACAAATATTAAGTAGTAACAAATGCATTAACAATTATATCATTAAAATAAAATTTTATTAAATTAAAGGAATGGTAATTAAAAAATTAGTTAATTAGGTGAAGTATGTATAAATGGAAATTGATTAGTTGACATCCTATATGAATGACTATTAAAGGCCATGTAAAAATATATTTTACTTTAATATATATTAGTTAGATATGAACGAGTTAAATGGCATTTTTAATAAACGATTTTAACATTAATTAAGGGTTAACCCTTTAATCTATTTAATTTCTTTAACCCTTTCCATCTTAGATTTATGCACGCTAGAAGATGTTAACATGCAAAATTTGTTACTTTGATTTTTAGTTTCCTCATTGCTTATTTTCAAAGTGAAATTTTATACTTCTTAAACAAATCACCAAGTCTTCAATTCCAACAAATTTATTCTTTACTTTTAACGGTTTATTATCAATTCTACATACCCTAATCTTTTAATCCAGCTCCTAAGGCTTCCTTAAATTACACATGAGATTTGTCTGTTTGTATTCGTCATTTCGATCCATCAATTAACCAACCTCAAATCAATAAATTAAAGTCGTCAACCCGACATGATTTACACCATAAACTATATCAAATTTAATAGTAAATTTGAGTAATAGTCTGTTATCGTTCATAAATATCAAAAAAACAACCAAACGGTTTACAATAAAGTGGCAAGTAAGCGGGCAACAAGCTGCGTCGCAACCCCTTTTTTGATAGCAAACCCAATCCTACTAAAAACAAAGTTTTGGTTCTTATAGGCCGATAAATTGCTATGCATGACTTTCTGAACTCCGTTCAGAAGGTCCACGGCATCCGGAGTTAAGTAACCAAATGTGTCAAAGGCAAAGGGGATAAACACATGTTGATTCTCTAAACAAGCTTTCTTGTGTTTAAGAACCTTGCCCGATGCCGCCTTCAATGCTGCCTGACATGCTACAAACAATAAATTTATTTTTTTCGAGTTACCTTTTCCCTTATTCTTCTCTTTTCTAACTTTTACGAACTTCATTCCCATCAAAAATATTTGTAAAAACAAAAATTATTTAAGTTGTGTATGAAATTATATAGGCCGGCTTTTATAAAATACACCATTACACATTTAAAATTCTTTTGGTTGAAAACTAACTTTTTTAACTTGTATTTTTTTTCTAGTTAAGTTATATATATTCATGCTCGAATTTTAGATGAGTGATATGATTATCTCACAAACTTTATATATGCTTATTGTTTGTAAAATAATTCCCAACGGATTCTCACTCTTAACTTTTTCGCTCTCTTAAGAATACAAAAGAAACAAAATACATGTGTTTTAAAAGAAAAATTGATATATATATATTTTTTAGTAAGAACATCAATATCTCAACCCTTGGAACCTTTAGGTAATCGAAAGTTGATAAAGCATAATCACTAAATAAAAGTGAATTATTGAAATTCAAGATTCATGTGTTTTTTGTAACCTAACGGGTTTTATTTTGTTTTATTCTTAGGAACTGCCTATTTAGACGAAGCTAGTGTGCTTTGCGTTTAGAAAATGATGATCTTTTTGCAGCAAATAGACACGTATGATAGTTGTTTAATATGTAATACTTCTTTGTTTTGCACTTTACTTCTCTTTGTCTAAAATATATTTCATGGAATTTGATTAGTTTTTAGGTACCAAGTAAAAATATGATCAAGTAACAAACCATGCAAGTGAATTGATGTATGAGGAGAAAGAGTGCTTATAATATATAAATTAAACTCTCGAACATGTCAACTCGTAGTCTGACCATTTTTCTAAGTTACTTGCACGTTTGTTCATAGGGCAAATCAGAAAACCGGCTTTTGCTTTAACAAGATTGTAAACTAGATCGTATGTTATGGGTTCAAGTCGGTCTTGCTTGAGTTGTCGGTCCAGACTGCTGCTATATATATGCTTGAAACGCATTTAGAGAGCTTTGTAAATTAATGCACTTTTCTAAATTAGGATTGAACACACTAAAATTACTTACAAACACTAAATTTGATTAAAATAAATCCTTTGATTATATCTCTGAGACATCTGTTATGATACAACAAGCACCCTAATTAATATATAGATTCAATCATCAACATTAGTTAACCGTCAAGATTAAAGAACTTATAAGAATCAAGAACTTAGAGAATAATAACATTATCATTGATTGATTCTTGTCCGGTTCCCGTTAGGAGGTCACATGTTGACGGATAACTTAAAAGAGTGATGGTGCTTTTGATTCTATGTAATTATTGTGTGAGATTAAAGAGAAACCCTAATATTAATATGTGAGTTATGTCCGTCGCATAACCCATATAAGTTGTGGGCCCACTTATGTATTTGGCTGGTCACATTTAAATGAGTTTTGTCCAACATTCTCCCATTGGCCGGATAACAATATATGATGAGTAATATGCATCTACAGTAATAGATCAGGTTAAAGGCTCATCAAGTATTACATTAGATCAATAGTAGAGAATTACAGTTACTTCAGTTGTCATTAGCTTGGGACCTCCAATAATCATACTAAAGCCTTAACATAAAGCATTTATGCATAATGCGATAATGATGAGAATAATCTCTAAGGGTAATTAATTTGCATAGAGTTAGCCTATAGATCATAATGTACACATAACTAAACATTATTGTTGTCAAAATGAATCAATCGAGGAAATTATAATAATACAAGGACCAGTGGCGGACCCAGGATTTTTTGTCAATGGGGTCCCAATTTTTTCGGTTTACAAAATTTTTCGGGTCGGTCGTTATTCGGGTCGGGTCGAGGCGAGGAACATAATAAAACACGGAACTATGGTGTCATTGGAAACGAGTAAGTAGAAAGAATCTAAATTAGAAACTAGATGAAACATACACTTTTAATTCATACCCGAAAAACATGAACGTAATCTATATATATGGTCTTACATAATTGACCAAAACATGAAAAAATAACTCTAACACAAATAAATGATTAATTATAATATACATACACAAGGTAAATAATAAAAGAATATGCAAAATCCATGTTAACATTATATATGTTGCATGGTGATAATGACTATATGAGAGAAACTAACAAAAAGCACAAATACCCTAACTGAATAACTAAGACTAGGATATTAAAAAAACAACAAAAAAGGAGTATGGTGGGGCTTGAACCTACAACCTCTCACAAGTAAAACAAGGGACTTTCCACTGTACCAGTTCAATCCTAATAGTATGGGTTCCAAGTATTAATTTTTATGGGGTCCTTACAAAATTTAATATACCGTCTCTAAGTAATTTTTAAAAAACATCGGTGTCCCGGGACCCCGATCGGACCTATGTGGGTCCGCCCCTGACAAGGACTATACTTACAACCATCCTAGGAATGCAAACGAGCCGAGCCGAGCTAAAGCTCGACTAGGCTCGAGCTCAACTCGTTTAACTTATACAGAACTCGAGCTCGGGCTCAGCTCGTTTCGAGCTCTATTTTCAAAGCTCGAGCTCGGCTTGTTTACCATTTATCAGTTATTTTTTTTATATAATAATAATTATTTTCATATATTTTTCTATTTTAATTTTATGTACAAAATAGTATATATATTATTTTTAGTTATTCTTATTTGTTTTTTCATAACATTATATATATTAATTAATAATTATTAAATATATATTTTAAAAAATTATATAATTGGCACGCTCGTTTAGGCTCGCCAGCCGGCTTGAGCTCGATAAGTGAAGCTCGGGATCGGGCTCGTTTATTAAACGAGCTTATTTTCAGGCTCGAGTTCGGGCTCAGGCTCGATTGAGCTTGGCTCGATCGAGCTTTTTAACAAGCCGGTCTCGAGTAGCTTGCAAGCAGCTCGGCTCGTTTGCACCCCTAATCCATCTGCATAAACTCTAGGAAAGATCTTGGTGAGAGCCCTTTAGTTATAAGATCTGATAGCATATCTGTAGTGTGAATGTATTTGATGCAAATGTTATTTTTCCTTACTCGTTCACACACGGTTACGAACAAGTACTTTGCATCGAGTCATAATAAAACGCCCTCGAGCTGTTGCTGTTCGAGAAACTAATAGCAACCGACTTATTAAAATAAATCTTTAATGATCATTATACGGAGTTAACAATTTTTAGTCACTTATCATATTTCTTGACAACATTTCACGACACGTTTCATTGGACACTATAACGTATTTCGCCATCATTGTAAAGGCTATAAATTTTTTATTTATGCTAATTTCATAGCATTAATTTTGTTCATTATAGATATCATAATACTTTGTAGTCGTTTTTTTCTTAATGCTATTGATAAAAGCCACATAAAAGCAACTTATCATTGACGTGATTTTTAATATAACAACAGTATTTTAATTGGATATCAAATACAAAAATATGTACATGCCATTAATATTGATCTTTTCAAGAACCCTAATCCGGTCGCCGACATTAAATGATAATATGTTTGTTTGTTTGACTCTTTGATGTTATATTGTGTAATAGTGAAGAAGCATTTGATACTTGTTCAATATTAATATGATTGGAGAATTTATTTTATATATTAAATATGAATAATCTTAATTAAATCCCTACATATTCCAAACATGTATAAAATACTAGACGTACCCGTACCGTACTCGTACCTTATTATAAAAGTACCGAAATTCAACAAAAATGAGTACCACACCCGTCACCGAATAGGCTAACTCGGTACTGGTACGGATACGAGTACATGCATTTAGGACAAAATGCTCATCCCTACCTTTGTACCAAATTGATGGGGGTTATTGCTGATAACCAAAATAATGAGCCCCTACCATAGTACCATGCATATGCTGAAGGCATCATATGGTATTAGACAAGTAACGTTCCTGCGACGTGGTCCATGTGCCGATGACATTTATGAAATTAAGTCGATCTATCAATAATTATTTCCGTGTATTTTACGCATTATAATCTTGATGATGTCCGTTGTTAAGATGTTGTAGACAACGTTAATGATTAATAATATTTGTATTCATTATCTTGATTTATAATATAACTAGTATTTTCATTAGTCATCAAATTTAAACAACTATTTGCCACGATATATATTTTACTAAGGTATAATGAAGTAATAAAATTAATGGTTTCTGAAGATGAAATCTCTATGACCAAATAATTTAAGAAATTCTCTATATGCTATGCACATGAGATGATGCTTGTGACCAAAAGAATGAACTTTGAGGCCATTTTATCCATATATAAACATGCATGGCAGTGTGGCACGAAGAATGGGTCAAGGCAATTTAAAAATGATCAGCTGTTAAAACTCAAAAGTTATGCAGGTTATACTTGTATTATGCAATGTTTTCTGACCCGGCCCGGATATCCACCCAGACGTCTTACCAAGTCAAAGTCGGACCGACCTAGGAGGGTGGGCATGTGTTTGACCCGGATGACGTCAAAAATAATTTATATATATATATATACATATTATATATATATATATTAAATATATATATAATAATAATAATAACAATAATCAACTTCCATGTGCATTTACATAGATATTAAATATATAGTATTTATATTTCTTCCATACTAACAAAAATGTAGTTTGGTTGGTTGGTAAGTGGAGTATTCAGCTATACTTAGGGAGTGTTTGGGATTCCTTATTTTACATCCTTTTAATTTTTCATTAAGTTAATAAGTTACAAAAGTATAACTTATTAACTTTTCCATCTCACATCAAAAGTAATCTCAAACACCTTATTCTTTTTCAAAAACTTAATAAGTTATAAGTTGGTGAAAATAAGTAATCCGAACAACCAAACCAACCTGAATAGTGAACACATTGGAAATAATTTATGGATCCGCCACTAGCCGGAGACATCCTATGATTTTTGAGATTTTGAAGATGTAGCATTTCCCATGACGTGGTATATGTGAAGAAGACGCTATTGATGTTAGGCTCATCTTAAAAATCAAAAATAAACCTATCTACGAAGATTACTTGTATTTATGCGTTAAAACCTTGATGTCCTTCGTTAGGGTAAAACGATCTTATAATGTACCATTATGATGATTCCCTCAACGTGTATGATTCTTCGAATATAAATAGGCAAATGACAAGCAAGTTTTATTTTGTCTCGGCGGATGGTTAACAGCCACTACGTCGAGTCACCTGATGCGTATTAAAAACTCACGATTAGTCACTTGCTGTGTGTCACACACGTATTGATTCCTTTGTTGCTAAGTAACTGGTCGTTAAGCAATTGGGTAGCAGACCGCTATCTTTGACTTTTCCTTGTTTTCAATTTAAACCCTGAACTTTACTGATATTACTAAAGGCGCTACAACTTATAAAATTGGTATTTGGGTTCGATTTGTTCAGGGTGTTATAAATGGGTTCTTACAACACTTAGTAGTTGCCGAAAAAGTTGGGATCTAATTCACGTAAATAAAAGTTTTAAACCTTTTTATAAACATTAAAAAAAAAATTGGGGTGTTCCGGCATTCGCTTCCATTCCTCTAACTCCAAACAAAAAATTACTAAAAATCACTTTCTTTTATTTTTTTTTTTTCAATTAAATAATATTATTTATACCTTTATCATTACTTTTTTTCTCTTTTCTCTACTGAAAATCACTTTCTAAATATATATAAAAATTAATAGGATGGAACAGTAATTTTTCAATTATATAGAAAAATCACTATATTTTCACTCTTCTTCTTTGAACATCCTAAACCACTCCCTGCACTATAAAAACGTCTCTTACAATACTTGAGTTAGAAGAAAGAATTTGTGCATACTGCATACATAGAGAATACAGAAAAGTATCATAAGCTTAGTAACATTAACGAAACCAAGAATAAAGTGGCAAAGCACTTTTGAAGAAATATTTTGCAATGAAGTAGTCAAAATATAGGATAGGCATCATGAATTCTTGTGAAGATTGTTGAAACAATTGTTAAGAAATATTATTTTTTGTATTTTTTTTCTAAATATGGTTTCCTAAAATAAAAAAAAAAAAATCATGTAGCTTGTATCTACTTCGCTATTTTTCAAGAAATAATGTCATAAAATTGAGAAAATTAATTTTTTTTGGTTTTATATATACATTATTAAAATATAAAAACAAAACCACGTTTTAGAGAAAAACATTTGATTCGTTGTTAATTAAGATAAACATCTAAACTAATTATAACACTTTAAACGAAAAAAACAATGTCTCCAAGTTTATCATGTCTAATATATGCACCGTACTTGTAATTTAGTGAGTACATATCTTCAACAAATATATGCACATAGTACGCTGACAGTAACACATCCCCTTATATTGGAGTCCATCACCCCCTTATATTGGAGTCCATCAATTAAACCCCGTATATTGGAGTCCAACAAATTGATGTTGGCTCATAAGATAGCTATTGGTAAATTTTTGTCTGTCCTATTTTGTATCATTTGTTGCATCTATGCTGTATTCTATGATGTATTCGGTTAATTAAACTTAACTAGTATTTAGGACCCGCGCTTTGCCGCGATACCGCCACTCTGTGATGCATTAACGTTGAAAAAAGTTAATATCATATATATTGAAACATTGATAAAAACAAAGATGTCGCAATGGAAATCCGAATATTCTACAAATCATGTTCTTAAAGTCGTAAGAGAAAAAAAATTACCTGCAAAAATCGAAACCTTGAAGCAGCTTTGAGGGTTTGTATGTGCACTTCGATGACTTACCCATTACGACAACACATCTCTGTTTTGAATGAGTTTTACATCAAAACGTAGATAAATATAAGTTTGTCGCGCGGTATATTATAAGTTTAATAAAACATCAAAATTTATAAAGTTATAAGAGGGAAAAAAACAAAGAAATGATAACATGCCATAAAAAATCTATATGTAAACTTGAGGGGGCTAGGTATAAAATTTGAGGGGTAAAAGTGTAACAATATTGTTGAACTTTTGGTATTGTTGGTAACTTTTATCAAACTCAAACATGTGCACAAAGAGAAAATGCATGACAACATTGTACCTAATGCTTAAAATTTTGTAAAAAAACGAATAGTAAAATTAAGAGAAGATCACAATGCTAGTTGCTATTACTAATATAAAAATTAATAATCCTAAGGCACTTGTAATATTGAAGACCAACCAAAGGATGATAAGTTAATATCATGCATAAAAAGCTTGTACGGCATGCAATAAATATACCAACACAAATGAATAGTAATATGCCCTCACAAAAGGAGTCTACCAATTAATATATATAATAATATTCAAATAACAACTTTACTTGGTTAATATGTAACGAAACACAACATTAAAACGCATTAAGCTGTAAGTACGTAAACGGGTTGAGCCAACACAAGTTGAAATGTCGTGTTGAACGATTTATATGTATGAGGTTTGGGTAAGCGTTTTATTAAACAAGTTGTTGGATCATGGGGATGACCATATTGAACGTGTCATGTTCATGTTGTGTCGAATGACTTTCATATATATATTAATGGTCGTGTTTGGATTTAGGGTTATTTCTTTACAAAACGACAAGAACAATCGCATCTAGTAAATCCCACATGTAGCAAAACTATTTGTAGGGTCTAGGGAGGGTGTGAAGTAGACAAACCTTACCTCTATCTCTGGGAATAGAAAGGCTGTTTTCAAGGAACCCCATACTCCAAAAACAAGCAACATAATAGTAGAATAACAAATAATATTAAATAGACTATTGGAAAAGTGTAATATTTAGTACTAACGAAAAAAAAAAAAGAAAAAAAAGATGACAAGTAGATAAAATAATTATATTAAATAGCAGTATTGGTAGTAAAATAAACAACAATAGTAACCTAAACAATATATACTTAGTAGGTAAGGTTATGACTCTAAGACATATATCTAAACCAAAACTATATCATCTCCCTAGAAGTCCTTAACATTAATCCTACATCTCCAAGAAGTCCTATCATCAACCATATCCTCGCAAAGATGCAGGTTTATTGAATCATGCCTAATCGTCTCATCCTAAGTCAATTTGGGTCTACCTCTATCCCTCCTGCCCTCTATTGTAATGTTTTCACTTGTCCAAATCACCTCAATCTCCCTTCCCTTATTTTATCTGATATATTAGCTACCTCTAATCTTTCCCGAAAAACGTCGTTTCTTATTCGGTCAGATCTTGTATTCCCACACATCCAACTCAACATTCTCATCTCTATTACCTCTAGCTTACGTGTGTGTGCCTTCTTAATGGGCCAACAATCTGTTCTATACAACATCGCTGGTCGAATGGCAACCCTATAAATTTTCCCTTTAATTTAGTTGGGAACCTTTTGTCGCATAAACTCCTGTAGTTGCTCTCCATCTACACCAACCTACCTGGATGCGATGGGTCACGTCACTTTCTATGCCCCCATCACTCTGGACAATCGACCCTAAATACTTGAAATTTGTTGTATGCGGAACCACTTGGCCTTCGATGGTGATTTAGATCTCCTCATTGCCATTTACCCCACTAAAGTCACAGTCGAGATATTTAGTTTTAGAGCGATTAATTCTTAGGCCTTTCCTCTCTAAAGCCACTCGCCATTCCTCTAGCCTCCTGTTTAGATCTTGTTTACTCTCAGCAACTGGACAATATCATCTGCGAAGTTCATGCACCACAGGAATATCTCTTGGAATGACTTTGACAGCTCGTCTAGGACTGCTGCAAAAGGAAAGGGGCTCAACGCTGAACCTTGACGATGGCCTATCTCCATCGAGAAGGACGTAGTATCCCCCATAGGCAGAGGTGCACAAATCGGTTTTTTTAAAAAAACCGGTTCGGTTATTAATCGGACCGGTTTTTTTTGGCCTGGAAAAAAACCGGTTCGGTTAATAACCGGACCGGTTAATAACCGGTTTTTGTCTGTCAAAACCCTAACCGGTCTAACCGGTTAGGACCGGTTTAGAAACCGGTTAGAACCGGTTAATAAACCGGTTTTTTTATTAACCGGTTTTTTAATAACCGGTTTTTAGGTTAACCGGTTTTTTTTTTTTTTTTTTTTTTTTTAATAACCATTATTTTTTCACAGTATAAACAAACCGGTAACTACAAGGCAAACCGGTAACTACAAGGCAAAACGGACTGACCGAAGCCATTCTTTGCTTTCGTTGTTAGGGTTCTTTGCTTGGAAGATGAGTATGAGTGTGTGTTGGTGAATGTGTTTTCAACAAACCAAAGATTAAAAACACATAACTTTCATTTATAGTTTTTACATTAAAAATACAAACATTAAATCGTTATCGCATATTCGTAACTCAAAAATACAAACACATAACTAATTTTCTTCGCTACCCGATCCCGAGCTATTTCTTAGGTAATCGTCGTACGCGGCTTCTTCATCGGTCATTGGTTGAGTGTGTCCTTCATTGACCTCGTCTTCATACAAGCCCGCTTCATACTCCATTTCCCCCTCGAGTGAGCGTTGATGTTGTGCCCTATCTAAAGAGTCCAAGTAATCCTTGTAGCAAATCGACATCTCTATAGCTGGTGGAGTGAGTCGAGTCCTCCTAATCGATATAACCCTGCCAGAAACAGAAAAAGCAGACTCCGAAGCTACCGTGGAAGCTTGGACCATTAGTAAATCTTTGGCCATGGCGGCGAGGATCGGAAACTCATCCTCCTTACCTCTCCACCAAGCCAGCAAATCAAGACTTCTAAATTCATCCGGAGTCATGTGTTTCACAAAGTTGGTACCACCATACCTTCCAAGTTCACTGCTTGGGGTGTTTACCTTTTGACGTTTACCGGCGTCTTCCCAAATCATGTAGTACATCCCCATTTCAAGGTCGGTTTGGGATTGGGATTGGGCAACACCTCTTAACGAGTCATGAATTTGGGAAGACGACCCGTATTTTGTAAGGTAGACATCATACATGTTTGACAAGGTGGTGTTGAAAGCATTCTTTAAAGTTTGGCTATAATAGGGGTTTTGATCGTCGTTTAACTCTAGCTCATCACAAATTTTTTCTATTAAAGCTTCAACACCACCAACATTGATGCAAGGGTTTAACGCAGCAGCACATGTCAAAACAGCGGGTAGTTCTTGAAAATATTTTCTAAATTTTTCTTTCATTTTTACACCCATATCAAAATAAGGTGCACCCCTACAATGAAGTTCACTCAACTTTGTGCACATGACAGCAATTTTTGGTAAAGCAATGGGGCTTGTTGGATAGTAAACCCCGGATAAACTAGTTGTGCAAGATTTATAAATTTGAAGGACCTCCGTAACGATCTCAATCAATAACCAGTTTCTAGGATCGTACGGTGCACATTTACCCCTACTTGACAAAATTTGATGAAACGCAATTAATGATTCTTTTTGTTGGATGGCTTTCTCAAATATATTACAAGTCGAGTTCTATCTTGTTGGACAATCCCAATTTGGCCCCAACCATTGACAATTAGCTTCTACACAAAATTTTTTGTATCTTGAAAATGTTTTATTGTTGCTAAAAACATCTCGTAACATTCTTTTAAAATTGTTTCTTTGCGTTTCGATCACGTTTAACCCATCTTGCACGGCCAAGTTGATAATATGTGCAATGCATCGGCTATGAAAAAACGCTCCATCACAAATAGGTTTATACTTTAATTTTAAATGGCCAACCGCGGCCGTATTGTTGGACGCGTTATCAAACGAAATTGAAAAGATTTTATGTTCAATCTTGTATTGTCGAATGACTTTATCCAAGATTTTAAAAATATTTCTACCTGTGTGCGGGTAATCAAACAATAGAAACGCAACGGTTCGTTTCATCATTTGCCACGACTCGGGGTCAACCCAATGAGCCGTCACACAAATGTATGAGTCGGGCGAACCATGAGGTGCCGACCACACATCTGTTGTTAAGTTTACACCAGTTTGTAAGTTTGAAAAGTATGAAATTAGTTCGGATTTAGCGTCTTTCCATGCTTTAAGACAATCTCTTCTAAGGGTCGAACGACTTACGTGTTGGTAGCGTGGTTGAACATAGTTTTGTATCATCTCCGTGAATTGAGGGTTGTCGAAGTGGTTGAAAGGAAGACCTTGTTGAATCACAAAGTTTGAAAACTTTTGACGTACCGCTTCAAGGTCGTACGTAAACACCGCTCCTTGATTCGTCATCTCCGGCTGCGAACTACTTCCCGATTCGTCCTTCAAGGCCTTGCAAAAGGGCCTTTGTACATGCGCTTTTAAAGTGGAGTTTGCATCTTTGCCATAAAACTTCAAACAATGTTTGCATCGAGCTTTTTGGCTACCGTTAGACATTTCGCATACGTCGAAATGTTGCCAAACATCTTGGTTTCGTTTCGTGGGGATGACCCGAACGACCGTTTCTCCCGTGTTCGAGGCACCCATGTTGACGGATGAAGCAGCACTTTGGGAGGCCATGATAATCGACTACGAAATAAGAGTGGTATACTCGAGTATGAAATAAACGACTACGAAATAAGAGCGTATGGAGTGGTAATGTGGTATGATTGAGCGTGAGATAACAAAATAATCGCGTATGAAATAAACGTTTAGAGCGTTTGGAGTTGTATAATCGAGTGTGATCTAACCAATACCCAACCTAAACTATATATAGATGTTTGTGAGGCAAAATGGTAAAAAAAAAAAAAACGGTCAAAAAAAAAAAAACGGGCATATAGCCGTTTTTCAACGTTAAAAAACCGGTTTTTAACCGGTTAACCGGTTATGGAGAAACCGGTTAACCGGTTTTTCCACAACGGTCAAAAACCGGTTTTTTTATAAACCGGTTAACCGGTTTTTCCATAACCGGTTATTAAAAAAAACCGGTTTTTTCATTAACCGGTTTTGGATCTAAAACTTGTAACCGAAATACGAACCGGCGATTTGTAAACCGGTCAAACCGGTTTTTAAAAAACCGGTTTTCGTAAAAACCGGTTTCCGGTTTAAACCGGCAAACCGGTTCCCCAACCGGTTTTTTTGACCATCTCTACCCATAGGTAAACAGACAATTGTTTCAGCCCTAACATACATTTCCTGAACTATGTCTACATATTTCCTAGGTACACCTCTACCCTCAAGGCTATCGCAATGAAGTTGATGTGGCACACTATCACACGCCTTTTCTAGGTAAATGAAAACCATATGCTGATCTCGTTTTTTCTCTCTATACTTTTCCATAAATCTTCTTAGTATATGTATCGCCTCCGTAGTAGATCGCCCAGGCTTGAATCCAAATTGGTTTACATTAGCCTGAGTTTCTCGTCTAATTCTAGCGTCAATAACGCTTTCCCATAGTTTCATAGTATAGCTTAGCAAATTAATTCCTCTGTTGTTTCCACAACATTGAGCATATCTTTTGTTCTTATAGATGGTGACTACCACACTACTCCTCCATTGTTCTGGCATCTTACAAGTTTTGAAGATAATAGTGAACAAATAGTTAACCATAAGACTCCTTCCTCTCCTAAACATCTCCACGCTTCTATGGGTATGTTGTCTGGGCCAACTGCCTTTGCCCTTCCCATATTCCTTCTTGCAGTTCTCACCTCCTCCCGTGTGATGCGCCGACAGTAGCAAATATTTCATTGTTGTCTTTGTGTTGTCGTGTTCTTGTTTTTGCTATGGTAGGCCCTCCCGTTGTTGAAATGACCGTGGAAGTAGGTTTGCCATATTAACTTGATGTCCTGCTCTTTGACTAACACTCGTCCATCCTCCCCCTTTATGAACTTTACAGCTTTTAATTCTTGCCTCTTACGCTCCCTAGCTTTAGTAAGTTTGAACATATGATGCTCCCTCTCCTTTGTTTCTAGTCGTTCATGTATCCGTTTATAGGTTGTGTTCTTTACTTCCATAATCTAAAGAATAAATATCTTTAAAAAGACAATGTATATTCACGATATTAGACGTATTCACTTTGTAAAGAAACTTTAAACATATTCATGCTATAAAAAGGTTGAGCATATTCACCTTTGTTACAATCAATGTGTCTCACTGATATATGATTGATCGTTACCTCGAACCTATAGTATGAGAATAATGTTTTATAAATAACTAGATCAACGATATAGCTTTAGACCTTTAGTCTATTTGCATAATCTTTACCTTGATATCTATTTATTTCATAAAACATAAGGACCTTTAGTTCTGATGTGTGTCTAATAACCCTATAATAATGACCCTCACAACTAAGCTTTAAAATTAAAACGAAAATCCTAAAACCACACACAATCGGCAAGTGTACCGATCGCAAGTAGTATAGACTTAGGAAGTCCGAGTATCGAACACGTGGACACGTTAGAACGCTAAAGATCACTAACCCTAGACAAGACTTACCTTAAAATAATATTATATTGATTTTTGATTTCTTTTAACTTAACTGAACTACTTAACTGACTGACAAACCTAACTGACAAAAGTTACCAAAAATAGAAAACTTAACGGAAAACTGACGGTGTTAACTTCGGATGGGAGAAAAACGTCTACCTAGGTCTGAATCAAATTGTAGGTCTAACAAGCTAATGGATTGGATGACTTCAAGACACCGGTCCCTAAAGATGACACGACTAAGGATCGCTCGGGCTCACTGGATTAACTCTCGGTCTCACTCAACAAGCTTAAACTACTCAAAATCGGCTAAAACGACCAAACCGGGAAATAATTGCTAACGTGTTCTAATGAAGGATCACCTCTCGGTCTCACCAACACTCGACCCTAATGGTAATGAATACTACACAACCAAGGATAGATGAACAATTCAACTTAAACCAAAATAGATCAACTAGTCGCTCAAAACACCTAAACCTGACAAGAAACGAACTCGCTCTCGCGCAATCCTTATTCTAGCATGCAAAGGTAATGAGACAACCCTAACTTCCTATCACCTCTCAGTCTCAAGGAAGGTGTCTAACCGCTGTACTTAATCCAATAAATCATGCAACATAACCCTACGGTGGTACCTACCGCAAACAAACCCTAAACACAAAGTCTAGAATCAAACAATGCACCGATCAATCAATACAAAACTAATCAACCGACACACGGGGTTTATGCAATAAATCACCAAAATTTCCAGCCCTTAAACACAACCTATTTCATGTCTAAATCAAACTTTACAATAACAATTCAAGTCTATCAATCAAACAATCCATAAAACCTATTAAAACCTAACAAGAATCATCATTCCTAGGTAGAACTAACAAGATTAGCCGAACATAGTTTTTGGACAGCAGCTAATGATCAATTAAAACATCATAAAACTTCTACTAATCATCTCAAATATCATTCAACAATCAACAATACTCATAAACAATTCAATCTATCAATCAATTGCAAAAACTAGTAAACAATTGAACAAGATAATCAAAGTAATGAACAATGTGAAAAAAATGAAGGATATATGATGAATTCCCGGCCGTTCCTTGCTGTGTAAACTGATGTCGAACCTTCCTGAGGCTAGATTCTTGTGTATTCTTCCTACCCTAGCCGTCACACGATTAAACCCTAGCCGAACAACACTTTTTTTTCTTTTCTTTTCTTCCTGCTGCTGTTGGTTGCTGCTGTTGCTGCTGCTGTTGGCTGCTGTTGTGCTGTTGTTGGCTGTTGTTGCTGCTAAATCCGATCAGCAGCCCCTTTTGGCTCATTAGGGTTTTATTTTTTTTATATAATATAATATAATATGGTATTGGGCCTCCATGATGCATACGGGTCGGGCCTTGAGCTTTGTCTTGAACTTGTATGCGTAAAAGACTCGTAAAAAGCTCGAAAAGTCCCGGTTTCTTCCTTTCTTTTACCCAAAACCTACAAGATTAATAAATGTATGTAAAACCTATCTAAAATGAGTAAAAACACATAAAATATAATATATTACCTAGATAAAAGGTGCGGAAAATACGTGTGTTTTACAACACATCAAGTTCCTTCTTTGTTTAACATTTATACGCTACATTTCTTCTTCATAAAGAAACATATATATCGGGTTTCTTCTTTCATAAGAAACATTTATAAAATCTTTATATAAAATAAAGAATAATATTACATCTATAGCCTCATCTTATGAAATCTATATTTCACTTATTATATGATCAATGTATGGGCTATACTCTCGACTAGGGTCTAAGAAATATATAATAAAATAATCGGGCAGAACCCCTACCTTGTATGGCATGTCTATACGAAATGCTTAAGCTTGACGTAGGCAGAACATCTACTTATCGTCGAGCAATCAAAAGAAATAAATCGACAGAGGTTCTATTACTTGCACGTACTTCAAGATACGAACGCGCCGAAATGTCGGGATTGTGGCACGTGCTCTGAGTAAAGATGAGTGTGGGTGGACGAAATGGATCTCACCCTAAGGCCGCCTACTTATAGGCTAAAATGTGCTCCTTAGCAAAGCATGAAGCATTTCATTTTAACTATTCGCGTAGCACGAAGGATAAACTAAACTGCCTTTGATATTTCATCTCCTTTACGTAGCGTGAAGCATCACTTCGCGTCGCGCGAAGTAGACCAATCGGTTTAGTGAGTTGACCACTAAGCTTGCCATGTGTCATCGTGTGGTGAAATGTGTCCTATGATGTGTTGCCTCATGTTGTTCAAAGACACGGTTACTTCGTGCCTATTTTGCGTAGCATGAAGTAAATGTATCCAATTCATTCGCGTCGTGCGGAGGACTAAAAATTCAGAATTTTCAATTTTAGTCCCTGGACTTTGGTAGCTCGTCACGTCTTGATCTAACTTCCATTGTTCAATTCTCAAGTAGCGATGCAAGCGTGCCAAGTGCAAAGTGTGCCATCAAAGCGCCACATTGCGCCCATCACCCGAGCTCGTTCGGGTGCGTGTTGGGTGCTTTGCACCCTCCGCTAGGACTACTGAGAGTGGTTAGCCACATAAGGATATTACTTTGGAAACTTTCTTTCTTATAAAGAGCTTTCAAGTTTTATAATTTTTCAAAGTGGGAGGAATGTTATTTTTTCCTATTTATACCCATGCGGAATGCTTTCACTTTTTCCCTCTTTCCATTTGGGATGAAGTTTCTTATTTCCTTAACATGAGATGTTTATCTTATTTCCCCATTACTTATCTTATGAATATTTTTGGTCCTTTATCTTTATAAATATTTCAAATTTGGACCAAAATTTTGTGGATATTACATCCTCCCCACCTTGAAATGAATCTCATCCTCGAGTTTCGCTAAAACAAATGTGGGCATTTCTTTCGCATTTCTAATTCTAACTCCCACGTAAATTCTGGTCCTCTTCGAGAGTTCCATCTTATTTTGACTAACTTTAGCTTTCGCCGTTTAAGTTTCTTAACTTTGAAATCTTCAACTTGTAGATGTTGCTCTAGATATTTTATATTTTCGTTGATTTTGACATCCTTTAAAGGCATGGCTAAAGTTTTATCAGTCTGGCATTTCCATATGTTAGAGACATGAAATACATCATGTATTCCTTTCATTTCTTCTGGAAAACGTAAGCAATAAGCTACAGTACAGATTCATTCTAATATTTCGAATGGTCCTACAAAACGAGGACTTAATTTTCCATTCTTGCTGAATCGTGCCACACCTTTCCATGGTGATACTTTTAATAAGACTTTATCCTCTATTTGAATTTCTAACGGCTTACAACGAATATCTGCATAATTCTTTTGTCGATCTCTTACCGTTTTAAGTAGTTCACGAATTTGTAATATCTTATCCATAGTTTCTTGGACTATCTCTGGTCCAGATATTTGTTTATCCCCAGTTTCAGACCAATATACCAGCGTTCAACATTTTCGTCCACATAACGCCTCGAATGATGTGGCCTGAATACTTGTGTGATAACTATTGTTATATGAGAATTCCATCAAAGAAAGATGATCATCCCAACTTCCTCCTAGACCAATCACACAAGCTCGGAGCATATCCTCAAGTGTTTAAATGGTTCTTTCACTCTACCCATCTGTTTGGGGTTGATAAGCGGTGCTAAGATTCAAGTGAGTTCCTAACGCTTGTTGGAAACTATTCCAGAAATCAGACATAAATCTACTGTCTCGATCGGATATGATAGATAATGGCACACCATGCAATGATACGATGTTATTCACATATATTCGTGCCAATCTATCCATAGAGTAAGATTCATTAATAGGTAAGAGACGAGTAGATTTAGTTAACCTATCAAGAATGACACGGATAGCATTATGCTGTCGGGTAGTCTTAGGGAGTTTTGTAATGAAATCCATTGTTGTCATTTCCTGTTTCTAAATAGGAAGTTTAAGCTGTTGAAGCAGACCTGAAGGTTTCTGATGCTCCACCTTAACTTGCAAGCAAGTTAGACATTTAGCAACATAGAGAGCAGTATCTCTTTCCATTCCATTCCACCAGTAGTTAGGCTTAAGATTTTGATACATCTTATCACTACCGGGATGCATTATATACTTCGATCTATGAGCTTCAATTATAATATTTTCACATAATTCTCCAGCAATCGGCATCCAGATTCGGTTTCCAAGTCTAAGTATATCATCATCTCCCTTGACTAAAGAGTCGATTGTACCATTACGTTTTTCTTCAGAGATTTGATTTTCTTTGATAGCTTGTTCTGAGCCTTCTTAATTTGCTCGATTAGATCTATCTGTAGTTCTAATCTTAAGGTGTAAGGCCCCAGTCTTGGTGCCCTACATTGGGTGTTGGATTTACTCATAAAAACAGTTCTAAATATCATAGTGAATTAAAACTTTTCGGGGAATCATAAAACATCGACCAATATTTTACAAATCATCAAATTTTGTCTTACCAGAATTCAACTTTTCTCAAACATAACATGAAATATCAGAATATTTCTCCTCAAGATGTCGGCTTCTCAGTCCCTACCATGTGCCATCCTCAACCCAGCTCCTTTAACCTATTTACCTGCGTGCATGATGTGCGTCGGGCGATGTATCTATAAATGAATAATGACCCTCACAACTAAGCTTTAAATTTAAAATGAAAATCCTAACCACACACAACTGGCAAGTGGACCTAGGAAGTCCGAGTATCGAACACGAGGACACGTATAAACACTAACGATCACTAACCCTAGACAAGACCAACCAAAGACTAATATTTTAATTTATTTTAATTTTTGATTTTTCTTTTTAAAATGACTTAACTGGACTAACTGGACTGACTGAGAAAAGTTACCAAAAATAGAAAACTTAACGAAAAACTAACTGTGTTGACTTAGGATGGAGAAAAACGTCTACCTATGTTTGAATCAAATTGTAGGCCTAACAAGCAAATGGATTGAATGATATTAAGACACCGGTTCCTAAAAATGACACGACTAAGGATCGCTCGGGCTCACTGGATAACCTCTCGGTCTCACTCAACAAACCTTAACTACTCTTAATCAGCTAAAACAACCAAACCGGAAAAAAATTGTTAACGTGTTTGTGACATTTGAGCCAAAACAAGGTACACCTCAGTACGTATTTATCGATTATGCAAATAAAAGCTTTTTGCGCAACAAACGAAAGATTAACCGAACGGGTCGGGTTATGACCCAAATATCCCGGGGGGCCATCTATAAGTGATATACGATTAATATAAGCTAACATATTAGTATTATGGCCTTAGTTCGTTAGCAAACAAGTTAAACGAAAACATGTTCGTTTAACTCCCCGCTATAGATTTAAACGCGAAAGATAGTTACAAACCAAGCAATGTATCATCCGTTAAGCCGAAAAAGACATACCAAACACTTATTTGAAATGTTTTAAGCGATCCGTGAAAATATTTTTGATTTTTACAAACATATAGTATGTTTTTATAATTTTACACAAAATTAGCCGAAAAACACTCGTTTTCGCACTGTTTGACGCACCCGATAAGTTTTTCACGCCAAAAACCGAACCCGAACTAAATTTGGACTTGGGCTTTCGCAATTGGGCCTTTAGAATCAGATTGTTGGGCCAAAATGAGGCCCAAGATGGCCTAAAGAAATTCCGGCCGCCAAAAATCAATCAAGTCCCAAAACTTTCTTTTTATTATTTAAACCAATTGAGTAGATATTTTTACATATTCTTCTTACATATTCTGGTAAATATCTTCATTTTAGCTAATATTTTGTTTGATTAATCAAGTTTAAACACATATAAACATGATTTAATTATCAAAAATCATTCCTAACCATGTAAAAATCCTAATAATGGTCCATAAAATTTTTTTGATCATACACATAGTAAGGAACCTGGTTTGATAGTTTTTTTGGCCATAAACACGGATTAAAGGGTTGAAACGGCATTTTTACGGTTCAAAAGTTTGTTTTTTTGTACTAGCCGAAACCTTAAGTTAAAGGGCTGCTCTATTGATGAAACTTGCTTGGTTTGTGATATAGGACTTGTATCTAGCCTACATAGGATCACAAGAGTTTGAAAAGTTAATTAGAAAGGCGGAAACGGACCAAAATAGCTAAGGTAATGCCGAAACACTCGTTTACGGGCTATTTATGTTAAGGTTGTGATGTGCATATTTTTAGGTCTTGAAATTTTTCAGGGACATCAGGAACCATATCATTGAGTTCCTGTTCAAATTTGGTAATTTTTCAACCATCCAAGAATATTCGACGAATTTATTACCGAATTGGGACGTTTAATGGGGAAAAATAGTTAAAATGCTTTAAAAATTATGAAATTTTTAAGGGAACTCAGATTTAATGTATTTTAACCTCTCGTCAAAAGTATAATATACTATCTCTCATCTCCTTCAGAGAGACAATCGGGAAAGGGTACGGATTATATCAAATAGGAAAAAGTTTGTAATAGATAGCAATTGATTTATTTTTACTTTGAAGGGCAAGAAAAAAAGGAATGTGCCATCTTATTTTATTACTAAATGTTCCATTAGTAACATTCCTTTGTAGTTTTGATTTTTTATTTTACTTGTGTTTAGTCTTTCCCGATTATAAATCATATAGAAAGTTTTTGATCACATATGAATTTTGGGATCATTATGGAGAAGTCTAAGGGTGTTTTGTGTATATGCGTTCGTGTGAATTTTTATAGCCGAATTTGGGCCGAAAAGAATATTGCACGAGCATTTTACGTTTTGGAATTGATACAGGTTGTTTTGGGACATAATTTGAGTATTCAGGAATTTTTGTGGAATTTTTGGAAATTGTTTAGGATAAACGGACGATTTTCAAGCGAAATATAGCTGATAAAATGAATTTTTATAAATTAATAAATCAGTAAATAATTCCAGAAATATTTTTATAAAAATCTACATATTTTAATTGATAAGTGGCTAAAGTTTCATAATTTAATAATTAAAGGTTAATTAATCATGCTAATTTAAAGATTAAACAAATTTAGTTTTTATAAAAACCGGCAAGTTCGCGACTAACGAACCTGCGGGAATATCAAAACACCAACAGTGATCAAAAATCATATTTTTGGATTAATTAAGTAAAAATGAACCTTTCTATGAGAAACCTGGACAATATGGATAGATTGTGCGCGAATCTTCTCAAATCAAACTGAATAAACGGAAACGGGCCTCGTAGCTAATCCGGGACCCCAATATGTGATCTTTCTTTATAACTTAATCATTTTATTAACCAATACATTTACCCAAGATTATTTCACCATAACTGTTTTCTGAACCCGTAAATGAGAAACTTGGCCCAGCTGGGAAAACGGGAATCTGAGCCAAGTTCGGTTTTAAGTATTAGAGATTGAACAACATCACAATCTAAGCCTATTGCCACTTTCTCGGCGTTCCAACTATACCCAGAGTAGTTATACAGCCCAGTTTAGTATTGAGATTATAATAATATTAAAATATTAATATTATTATAATATTGATTATAGGAAACCGTGATTACAAGATACACAAACCTCGAACCGACGTGCTGCTGATTATCTACTAAACAGTGAGTTTCATGACCCCACTCTTTAAATAGTTTTATGAACTTTTGGGGTGAAAAGCATGTTTGATTATGTATTCATATCTGAAAGTTGTAATGATGTGAATTATCTAAGTGCTAACACACGAAAGTCCCCACGATCACAGTGATTAACTTCGAGCGGGTGGCTTGTGAATAGTACTATTGGTTTGACAAACCCAAACGGAATCGGCCTGGTTACCGTGTCACATAGCGCCATTTGCACATGACCATATTTACATATACAGGCTATGTAGTGTTAGACATAGCTACCGGGGCATGTTGTGGGCGGAAGGGGAGCCACAGTGGTTGATTAAGCGTGGGAAATGGATGTACGCAGCACATACAGTCAAGGCTTCACTGTAGCTTAGCATAATTACATCATTTACATACATACATACTTATATCATGATTACAAGTGTTAACCTGTGAATATTCATAACTGTTTTCTTGTAACTCGTGAAACTCACCAACTCCAGTAGTTGACCCATTTTAAACTGCTTTTCAGGATTACCAAAGTTGGAATAAAGTGATTTCGTGCTACCTATTGTGGAACATGCTCGATGCTATGTGAATAAATGCAAGGTTATTAGTACGAATAGAATAGTTTAACGAACGTATTTTGTTGTAACACCTAGTTTGAACACAAATATATATATATCAATGTAATATAATGTAAATTAGTTTGTAATGTTTCTTTATAAACAATGTTGTTGATACCAGAGGTGTCTGTTACATTTCCGTTTTACGCTTCCGCATTGTGCTAGTCGGGGTGTGACAGTGTTCTAATGTTGACTCACCTCTCGGTCACACCAACACTCGACCCTAATGGTAATGAATACTACACAACCAAGGATAGAGGAACAATTTAACTTAAACCAAAATAGATCAACTAGTCGCTCAAAACACCTAAACCGTCAAGAAACGAACTCGTTCTCGCACAATCCTTATTCTAGCATGCAAAGGTAATGAGACAACCCTACTTCTTATCACCTCTCAGTCTCTAAGAAGGTGCCTAACCGCTATACTTTAACCAATAATTCAAGCAACAAAACACTACAGTTGTACCTACCGCAAACAAACTCTAAACACAAAGTCTAGAATCAAACAAGCACCGATCAATCAATACAAAACTAATTAACCAACGCAAGGTGTTTATGCAATGAATTAACAAAATTTCCAGCCATCAAACACAACCTATTTCATGTCTAAACCAAATTTTACAATAACAATTCAAGTCTATCAATCACACAATCCAATAAACTCATTAAACGCTAACAATAATCATCATTCCTAGGTAGAACCGACAAGTTTAGCCTACAATCATTTTTGGACAGCCATGAATACTCAATAAAAACATTATATAACTCATCTCAATCATCAATTCAATCATTCAACAATCAATAATAATAAAAAACAATTCAACCTTCAAAGTAATTGCAAAACTACTTAGCAATTGAACAAGAATAATAAAGTGATGAACAATGAAATAAACAAAAGGACATGTAATGTTTCGGGGCTGCTTGTGGCTGAAATAATTGATGAAAAACCGTCCCGAGCCTTTGTTCTTGCCTCTTTCTTCTTCCTAGCCGCCACCACTCAAGAACCCTGACTTTTTTCTTTTCTTTATCTTGCTGCCAAACTGCCGATCACACATTATGGGGGCTAGGGTTAGCTTTTTTTGTTCTAATAATATATTGTGAAAGGCTTGGGCTTCCAAGATGTAAACGGGCCAGGCTTTGAGCTTTGTCTTGAAATCGTATGCGTACAATGCCTTTAAGCTCCTCACAAAGTCCGGTTTTTTTCTTCCTTTAACCCATAACCTACAAGATAAATAAAACTATGTAAAACCTAGATAAAATAAGTTAAAATACATTAACTATAATATAAAAACTTAGATAAAAAGGTACGGAAAATAAGTGTGTTTTACAACACATCAAACATCCTCACACTTAAGACTTTTTCGTCCCTCAAAAAGAATTCTACATAGGATCATAACCGAGTTTAACCGACAACTCATGGCTTCATTTATTTATTTTTTATTTATATATATATATATATATATATATATATATATATATATTAAAGTATTAGAACAAGTGACCCTTTACCCGAATATTTCTGTCCACTTTTCAACTTTCACCTAATAAGCTAGATCATGTTGATTACCGGTATTGCGGTCCGCTTAAACCCGTGCCCCCAATACTTACTGAGGCAAATAAGGCGTGACAATTTTATCAGTTTGAATGACTAACTGGGACCCACAATTAAGAACCATACCGGACCCGAGCCACCCCAATTTGACTTAAACCTTATATCTCGTTGATCAAAACATGATGTACCATTTTTTTAAGAATAGCTAAAGACAATCAAGGGTATTGTTTATCCACATAAGCTTAAGCATTAAAGTCTACCTAACAGCCATTAGATATGATTAATGTATGTTTAAGTAACTAACTAGTAAGTGTTCTCCGCTACATGACATACCCCCGTTATCAAGCAATACCCCAAAGAGCATCTCCAAGGGTGAGTATGCACAAATTCATCTGTAGGGCTTACATATGACGTGTCCCTTGTGGCCTGTTTCTTAATGGTAATAGGGTGCAAGCAAGGGGACCCCATATGACTAACAGCGTGGATGATCAAGTCAGTAGTGTATTAGTACTTTGAAGTACGAGGTGATCATGTTTAATGACTTATGTTTGGCAGATAAACTGCGGGTTTTCTCTTTGAGCTCTTTTAATATTCATAAATCCACTTAGAAGATATGAATACCCAGATGATATATCGCATAAAGACCCATGGTGTCCGAACCCCAGAGCATCCCATCAATACAGGATTTAAGGTTATAAAACCATACGCCTATGAAGCGTTAACCACTAAACTAGAAGTATGAAATTTATGTTTATATCACAGGCTACTTTGGCATACCTTAATGTTAAACCTACCCAAGCATCGTATGATTAGTCTAATCCAATTTCTATAAAATTTTTAATTTTTACGATCAAACTAAACATAAGACTTGAGTATGACCCGACTTTTCATCCCATTTCTATAGTCAAGTCAACAACCAAACCGCCCTTTCATTCTTTGAGGCTGAGCCTACCAGCACATCGAAAACTGAGTCTAAATCGTTCGGTAATATACTACGTGCGGGTCTAATTGGCACTTTTCTTATTTATTATATATATATTTTGAAAACCCCAAGAATTTATAAAACAAACACTACTCGGTAATAATATCATTTTCTGTTTAACGTAGAGAAAACACGTTTCAAGGGACAATTTTTTCAAATTTTTCAATTTTTTTTTCATAAGTTTTTCTACAACTAAGTAAAATAAATCCTATCCCCACACTTAAAACGAAATCATCCTCGATGAGAACAAGGAAAAGAAATAAAATAAAATAAAAATAAAACAAAAATAAAGATTTAATATACAAGAATAAAACAAAGGACGGGTTACTCCCCTGGTTTGTGTGCAGAATCTTCAATAGCTGAGTAGCAACCAAGCGACCGTATAGCATTTCATTTGCGGCCGCAACCTCGGGAGAACCTGTTCAAAAACGCCATCATAGCTACCATGCGCATAATATAACATGCAAAAACTCAAACTCGCTCGCATGTAGCGGTGTACAAAACAGAAAACAAAAACATAAAGAAATAAACGTATTTTTATGATTTTTTTTTTATTTATTTTTTTATTTTTTTTAATTTTTTTTCATGTTGATACTAGAACACCCCTTAAATCGACCGACTCGAATGGAGATTGAGTACGAGCGGTTTCATTTTGGAACATCCTAAAATAGACAAAACCATATAAAACAGATAGCACAAACAAATAACAGAGATACAAACTCTACAACTCGGGCAGTCTCGGAGGGCGAGTCAAGGTAGAATACCTTGACAGTCTGATCAGCCATCGGCTCGCCAATGTAGTGCTTCAGTTTATAACTGTTCACCTTAAATTTCCCGCTTTTATCCTCAATCTCAATAGTGCCATACGGGAAAACCTCAGTGACCGTGGACAGTCCCGACCATCGGGATTTCAAATTTCCCGGGAATAACCTCAACCGGAAATTATACAATAAGACCAAATCCCCACACTTGAACTGCTTGTTCCCCTTCAACTTTCTATCGTGCGGTTCCTTCGTTCGCTCCTTATACCTAAACGACTACGCGTAGGCGTGATCTCTCAGTTCCTCTAACTCATGCAACTGGTGGAAACGAGTGCTTTCCACGTCGGACCAATCCCTACGATTCGAACCAACCGTTTTCTCAAGAATATGTTTGATCCCCGATTATTCACTTCCACCTGCCCACTAGTTTATGGGTGGTAGGCGGTCGCAAGCCGATGGGTGACCCCATAGCGTCGCAATGCCTTCTCCATTTGCACATTGCGGAAGTGAGTACCTCTATTACTAATCAACGCCCTCGGGACACCAAAACGAGCAAAAAGGCTCTTGAGAAAACGGACTACAACTCGGACATCAGTCGTGGGTAAGGCCTTGGCCTCAACCCATTTTGAAACATAATCCACAGCCAAGAGTATGTACTTGTTCCCACTTGAAGATGGAAACGGTCCCATGAAATCAATGCTCCACACATCAAAAACCTGGATAACATATTGGGGCATTTCATTTCGCGACGAGATATTGTCGACATGCTGGCAACGATCACAACTCCTAACGAACGCGTGCGCATCCTTAAAACTCGAAGGCCAATAAAAACCACAATCAAAGACCTCTTCGCTGTCAAACTCGCACCGTTGTGACCTCCTGTCGGTCCAACATGGCAATGGCTCAGAATCTGCCATCCCTCCTTAACGTCAACACACATCCTGATCAACTGGTCAGCGCGTATACGAAAGAGACACAGGTCTTCCCAAAGGTAAAACTTAACATCAGCAAAGAATTTCTTCTTTTGCTGGTAAGGCATCTTCTGGTAGTATCCGTCCGCAAGATAGTTCGCGAAGTCGGCGAACCATGGAAAACCCTCATCCTAAGCTGTCACAAACATGAGACTCTCTGTCGGAAAGCGGTCATTAATCATGACCCCCGGCTCTCCTAACTCAGCTCCCTCAAGACGCGAAAGATGATTGGCCGCCACATTCTCGGCCCCCATTTTATCACGGATTTCACTATCAAACTCTTGAAGCAACAGGATCCATCGGATAAGACGAGGCCTAGCATCCTGTTTGCTGAAGAGATAACGAATAGCAGAATGATCCGTGTACACAATCGTCTTGGACAGAACTAGATAGGACCTGAATTTATCGAATGCAAACACCACAGCTAAAAGCTCTTTCTCGGTGGTGGTGTAACTCTCCCGTGCACCATTCAAGGTCCGACTAGCATAGTAAATCGGACGGAAGTGTTTATCCTTCCGCTGTCCACGAACCGCTCCGACTGCGAAGTCGCTCGCATCGCACATCAACTCAAAAGGAAGTGACCAGTCGGGAGAAATCATTATCGGGGAGTTAACGAGTTTATCTTTTAAAAGATCAAACGCTTTGATACACTGCTCGGAAAACACAAACAGGGCATCCTTATCCAGAAGTTTGATCATGGGTCTCCCGATTTTAGAAAAATCTTTAATGAACCGACGGTAGAACTTGGCGTGACCCAAGAAACTCCAGATGGATTTCACAGAAGTGGGTGGGGGAAGATTAGAAATGGTATCGACCTTCGCTCGGTCGACCTCTATCCCCGCACTTGAAATACGATGCCCCAAAATGATGCCCTCGCGTACCATGAAGTGACACTTCTCCTAGTTAAGGACTAGGTTGGTGTCAATGCATCGGGCCATCATCCTCTCAAGGTTGGAGAGACAATGATCAAAAGAGCTCCCAAACATAGAAAAATCGTCCATGAACACCTCCATGGAGTCCTCGATCATGTCATGAAAGATAGCCACCATGCACCTCTGAAATGTGGCTGGAGCGTTACACAGTCCGAACGGCATACGTCTATAGACAAACGTTCCATATGGGCAGCTAAACGTGGTTTTCTCCTGGTCATCGGGAGCAATCGGAATCTGAAAGTACCCGGAGAAACCATCCAAGAAGCAGTAATACTGCTGACCTGCCAAACGCTCCAACATCTGATCGATGAAAGGTAAAGGAAAGTGGTCTTTCCTTATGGCATCCTTCAGTCTGCGGTAATCAATGCAGACTCTCCAACCGGTCACAGTGCTAGTGGGAATGAGCTCGTTCCTCTCATTGGTGACGACAGTCATGCCACCCTTTTTAGGAACCACTTGGACTGGACTGACCCATGAACTATCAGAATTGGGGAAAATGATCCCCGCATCAAGGAGTTTGACAATCTCCTTTTTCACCACCTCTTGCATCTTCGGATTAAGCCGCCGCTGCAACTGAACGAATGTCCTGAAATTATCCTCCATGAGGATTTTATGAGTACAGAACGAAGGGTTGATACCCTTAATGTCGATAATCTTTCATGCAATGGCCTCCTTGGTCTCTCTCAGCACCCTCAACAACTTCTCTCTATCGACCTCCGTCAAAGCAGATGCAATAATAACCGGCAACTTCTTCTCCTCATCCAAAAACGTGTACTCCAAATGGGCGGGCAAATCCTTAAGCTCTAAAGAAGGAGGGGGACTCTCGACAGAAGGTCGGTCCATCGGATAGTCTCGTACAATCTTAGCAGACACTTCAGACTCAGGGGCATGTGACTCGGTGTCATCATCCGTTGACCGACTGGTCTTGGAAACCACTCAACCTCCGGAATGTCCCTATCGAGAATCTGAGTGTCGGAGGCAGATCCTCCACAGATCTCACTGAAAAACTGCCTAACATGTTCCATGATGGTATCGATGAAGTACAAGGAGTCATCAACAGACTTGGGGTGTTTAAATAACTGTCGAACATCAAAAGTGACGTTCTCATCCCCAACTCTCAAGTCAACTTACCCTCGCAGACGTTGATCAACGCCTATACAGTGGTAAGGAATGGTCGGCCTAAAACAAGCGATGCACTATCATCATCGTTCATGTCCAGAATGACAAAGTCCACCGGGAAGATGAACTTGTCGACACAAACAAGCATGTTCTCGACTACCCCTTGAGGGTATTTCACAGAACGATCGGCAAGCTGGATACCAAGATAAGATTAACATTGGCACCAAGATCCGCCAGCGCATGAATCACCGTATCATCATTGAAGATGCAGGGAATCGTGAAACTCCCTGGATCGGACATCTTCTCTAGTAACTTCCTCTGTAAGACAGCAGAACAACTAGCACTAAAAGGGATGGAAGCAACCTCAGCTAACTTCTCCTTAATCGAGAGAATATCCTTAAGGAACTTCACATGTTTCGGCATCTGAGTCAGTGCCTCAAGGAATGGAATATTAAGGTGAAGCTGCTTCGAAAGAACAAGGAATTTGGAGTTCTGCTCGTCATCTCTATCTCTGCGGAGTCTCTCGGGGTATGGCATTCTAGGTTTGTAGACTCTCGGTGGCTCGCTTGGTAACTGCTGTCTCTCGGCCTGTGCTGTACTCCCTGGGCTACTCCTCTGATGCACTTGGGCTGGCGGAGACTCTATCTGAATATCCTCATGCACCTGATCCTCTCTATCAACAGCTGCAGGCTCCTCGACAACTCCTCCTCTAGACCTCTCCTGAATCACGGGCTCATCTTGTGCCCTTGCACCGCTCCTCGTCGTCACAGATTTCGCGAATCCCTTCAGGTTCTGCTCGGTATTACTCGGTAGCGTACCCTGTGGCCTCTCGTTCAAATGACTGTCTATCTCTCCCTGATTCCTCATGAATGACTCGTGCCCCCAAAACTTCTCCTGGCTCTCTTTATGACGGGAATCCTATCGTGTCATAAGCTGTGACAACATCTGCGTCTGCTACGCCATCATCTCCTCTAAAATGGGCTTCTTCTCCCCACTGCTTGCTCCTTCACCTGCATCCTGGAATAGACTCTGACGCTGCTGAAAATCGGACTGATTCCTGCTTCTCTAGTTGGAATTCTGATTGCCCCTCTATCCCGAATTATAAGAATTGAAAGAATTTTGATTTTAGTTTCGATTGCCTACATAGTCTACTGCCTCCTCCTGAGAACTGACTGGGCACTGAACGGTATCATGCCCACCTCTGCATATCTCGCACAACTTGTTCTTCGTTCGCAAGTCTTTCACAATCTTCGCCAACGCCTCGACCTGTGCCGTAAGTGCGGTGTTCGTGTCCACCAAATGCATGCCGCGTGATATGGAATCGACGGTCTTACAACCTCTGGTGGGTGGTTGCTGGTATCCACTCATAGCTAACCCATTAAACAAATCTATGCACTCATCCGGGTCCTTCGTCGTCAACAGATTTCCTCATGCCGCCGTGTCAAGCATGTTCTGCATCGCGTACGTCACTCCATTATAAAACTTCTCGACAACCGCCCAATCTTGCAAGCCGTGGTTCGGGCACAACGCTAACAGATTTTTAAAACGCTCCCATGCCTCGTAGAAACTCTCGATATCCTCCATCTGAAAAGAATCAATCTGGTTACGCAAACGAGCGGCCTTAGCCGGAAGATCGTACTTCTCAAGAAATTGGGTCTGCATGACAGCCCAAGTAGCTATAGAGCCCTGTGCGAGGGACTCGAGCCACAAACTCGCCTGATCAGCGAGTGGAAATGGAAAGACGCGGAGTTTAACAGCGTCTTCGGATACTCCGGCAAGATGAAAAGTGTCGCAGATACGCGCGATGCGAGTGAGATGAGAATGCGGGTTCTTGTGAAGTAACTCGTGAAACTGAGCAGAATGTGAAATGGTGTTCAGAATGTTCGACGAGATCTGCCAACTCGTGTTAATTGCAATGGCGGGTGGTGCGATGCTGGATCTCGCGCCAGCATTGGCCGGACGGGCCCAGTCTGCAACTGTCCTCCTCGGTGGTGGATTGTCGGCCATAATCCTATCCCTATCGTCGATGTCAGAAAAAGTAGGAGAAGAAGATAAACTACCAACGGACGAAGAAGTGGACGATTGTGAAACGGTGCGACGTCTCTCACGAAACTCTCTCTCTGGCTCGGGAAATAGTTCAGTGTCAGGTGGTTCACGAGATCGAGTCTGTCGCATACAACTATAAAAATTAATAAAAGTAGCCAAACTATTCTAACAAATAAGCAAAGCGAAAAAAAAATTACAAGTAGCACACAAGGTAAATCCTAACTCGATTCGCTCTCAAAACGCCTAAAACCGTGTCCCCGGCAACGGCGCCAAAAACTTGATGTGCATTAGACGATGTATCTATAAATGAATAAATGAGCCTCACAACTAAACTTTAAATTTAAAACGAAAATCCTAACCACACGTAACCAGCAAGTGTACCGGTCGCAAGTAGTATAGACCTAGGAAGTCCGAATATCGAACACGAGGACACGTATAAACGCTAACGATCACTAACCCTAGACAAGACCTACCAAAGAATAATATTTTAATTTATTTTAATTTTAGATTTTTTTTCTAAAATGACTTAACTGGACTGATTGAAAAAAGTTACCAAAATAGAAAACTTAACAGAAAACTAACTGTGTTAACTTAGGATGGAGAAAAACGTCTACCTAGGTTTGAATAAAATTGTAGGCCTAACAAGCAAATGGATTGAATGATATTAAGACACCGGTTCCTAAAAATCACACGACTAAGGATCGCTCGGGATCACTGGATTACCTCTCAGATTCACTCAACGAACCTTAACTACTCTTAATCGGCTAAAACAACCAAACCGAAAAACAATTGCTAACGTGTTCTAATGTTGACTCACCTCTCGGTCTCACCAACACTCGACCCTAATGGTAATGAATACTACACAACCAAGTATAGAGGAACAATTTAACTTAAACCAAAATAGATCAACTAGTCGCTCAAAACACCAAAACCGGATAAGAAACGAACACCCTCTCGCGCAATCCTTATTCTAGCATGCAAAGGTAATGAGACAACCCTACTTCTTATCACCTCTCGGTCTCTAAGAAGATGCCTAACCGCTGTACTTTAACCAATAATTCAAGCAACAAAACACTACGGTTGTACCTGCCGCAAATAAACCCTAAACACAAAGTCTTGAATCAAACAAGCACCGATCAATCAATACAAAACTAATTAACCAACGCAAAGGTGTTTAAGCAATGAATTAAAAAAATTTCCAGCCATTAAACACAACCTATTTCATGTCTAAACCAAACTTTACAATAACAATTCAAGTCTATCAATCAAACAATCCAATAAACTCATCAAACGCTAACAATAATCATCATTCCTAGGTTGGACCGAAAAGTTTAGCCTACAATCATTTCTGAACAGCCATGAATACTCAATAAAAACATTATATAACTCATCTCGATAATCAATTCAATCATTCAACAATCAATAATAATCAAAAACAGTTCAACCTTCAAAGTAATTGCAAAACTACTTAGCAATTGAACAAGAATAATAAAGTGATGAACAATGAAATAAACGAAAGGATATGTAATGTTTCGGGGCTGCTTGTGGCTGAAATAATTGATGAAAAACCGTCCCGAGCCTTTGTTCTTGCCTCTTTCTTCTTCCTAGCCGCCACCACTCAAGAACCCTGACTTTTTTCTTTTCTTTTTCTTGCTGCCAAACTGCCGATCACACATTATGGGGGCTAGGGTTAGATTTTTTTGTTCTAATAATATATTGTGAAAGGCTTGGGCTTCCAAGATGTAAACGGGCCAGGCTTTGAGCTTTGTCTTGAAATCGTATGCGTACAATGCCTTTAAGCTCCTCACAAAGTCCGGTTTTTTTCTTTCTTTAACCCATAACCTACAAGATAAATAAAACTATGTAAAACCTAGATAAAATAAGTTAAAATACATTAACTATAATATAAAAACTTAGATTAAAAAATGCGGAAAATAAGTGTGTTTTACAACACATTAGCGCATACTAAAAGTCAGCTACGCTGTGTGAGTTCTAGTTAATCAGGTAACATACATTACATTTGCATTCTTACATATACGCATCCGAAAATACATATTACATACTTAACCTGCTTTCCTCTCATTCAAACATACATATATTCTTAACTTTGTACTTTCATACATTCGTACTTTCATACTTTAACTTACTTTCATTATTTAGTGCAAACATAATCATTCTACGTTTTAAAGAGCCTTTCGCCTTATAACATTCGCATATATTTTTAGGGTTTGCAACCCTATAACCTTCGTAGATATTATTAGGGTCTGCAACCCTTTATTCTTCGCAGATATTATTAGGGTCTGCAACCCTTTATTCTTCAAAGAAATTGTTAGGGTCTGCAACCCTTTATTCTTCACAAATATTATTATGGTGTGCAACCCCCTAAACTTCGCATATATTATTAGGGTCTGCAACCCTTTAACCATTCAACCATACAAACCATACATTTCTTACCATACAACCATACATATATTTAGTTATATATATTCTCGTATACATCTCCATGCATACCCTTAACTCTTACTATACCAATCAAGTAACATTTATAAACATTCATATGACATACACTTACCACTTAAGGTAAGTGTGTTAACTAATCACATAGGAGTATGCACACAGTCCTAAAAACATAACAGAGAAATGGGGCTAGAAACTCACCTGAATCCTGTTCCTTTATGAGTTTATGGTCAGACCTCTCTTCAGTTGCGCATGGCTAACTTTGTAATAATTATAAGTATCAGTTAACTACTTCTAACTAAATCATACTTCTAGGTTATTGAAATCCCTAACGAACGGGGCCCTGGGGGCAGCACCCCTGGCAGCGGAGTCTAGGGGCAGCAGCCCCTAGCAAGGTCCAAGGGGCCGATCCCCTAGCTGGGGTCGAGTTGAGTTTTACAACCAATCGCATTGCATGGCTCAACAAAACGCATCGCATGGATGCAACCAGTTGCATTGCATGGCTCAACAAATTGCATCACATAAATGCAACCACTCGCATCGCATGGCTCAACGAATCGCATCACATGGATGCAACCAATCGCATCGCATGACCCAACGAATCGCATTACATGGATGCAACCAGCTGCATCGTATGGCTCAACGAATTCCATCGCATGGATGCAACCAATTGCATCGTACAGCTCAACGAATCGCATCGCATGGATGAAACCAATCGCATCGTATGGCTTAACGAATCGCATCGCATGGATGCAACTAATCGCATCGCATGAGTGTGCGATGCAATTCTCTCTATTTTGTGATTCGAATCGTTGTTGTCTTCGTTTTACCATTCTATCAGCTATTTTCTTCCATAACCCTTCCTTATGACTCGTTTTACCATTTTAATGGGTTCTGGGTCATAACCACTTCATCTTTCTATCTATTACATGGGCCAAACCTACTTGTTCATTTCGAATCTCACTCACCAACCCATTTGCCACAAAGTTTACATTTTTCTTGCACGATATAGCCCGATTTGCTATCCTACTGAGTTTCATAGCAAACCGACCTAAAAAAATTGAGCTTTTAATTAAAATATGCCTTTTTTAGATCCGTTTTTCGCTTCAGGTTTGATTCAACACGTGAATCTAGGCGTGTTTCTTGTTTGTCTATTGAAATCGGTGGCAAATCACCCTCGATCTTGCCCATATATGGATCCGGAGATAGGAGAGTGTTTGTGTGTGTGTTTTGAGTGTGTATGGAGACATGGTGGAAATGAGAGTGTTAGAGTTTTAGGAGGGGCTAAGGGTGTTTGTATACTCCCAAGCCCATAGACCTTAAGGCCCATCACCATCCATTAGTCCATCTTTTATTTTCCAAGTCCACACTCAACTTATTATTATTCAACATAAGTAAATAATAACACACAATTAATTAAATAACGGTCTTTTATAATTTATTCATAAAGTACGTAGGATGTTACATAAGGCTCTAACTCTCTTAGGCTTTTCATGTTCTTTTCGACTTAATGCGTCAGCTACCACATTTGCTTTAACCTCATGATAAATGATTTCACAATCATAATCATTTAAGGTTTCCATCTATCTTTTTTGACGCATGCTAAGTTCTTTCTAATCAAAGATGTACTTTAAGCTTTTAGGATCAGTGTACACAATAAACTTGACTCCATAGAGATAGTGTCTCCCCAATTTCAAAGCGAAAATTATAGCACCTAACTTTAGATCATGAGTCGTATAATTCTTTTTGTGTACTTTAATTGACGTGAAGCATAAGCTATTACTTTCTTTCTTTGCATTAGTAAACAGCCCATACCTAAATACAACAAAGTCTAGAAAAGCCAGTATAGGTGCATTAATAAATACAACAAGGTCTTCTGTACCTTCTAGAAAAGCCAGTATAGGTGCATTAGTAAGCTTTTGTTTGAGTAATTTAAATTCTTCTTGTTGCTTGGTTCCCCATTCATACTTAACATTCTTTCGAGTTAATGAATTAACATTCTTTCGAGTTAATGAAGTTAAGGGAACTGCTATATGGGAGAAAGTCTCAACAAATCTTCTATAATATCTAGCCAAACCTAGGAAACTTCGAACTTAAGTTGGCGATCAAGGAATTTCCCACTTGGATATAGCTTCAATCTTTGCAGGATCTACTTGGATACCACTTGCATTTATAACCTGGCCAAGAAATTGTATCTCATGAAGCCAAAACTTAGATTTAGAGAATTTAGCATACAATTTCTCATTTTTAATTGCTCGAGTAGTATACTAAGATGATTTTGATGATCCTCTTCTGATTTAGAATAAAAAGGTATATTGTCGATGAATGAGATAACGAATTTATCTAAATATGGTTTACAAATCCTATTAATCATATCTATGAATGCTGCTTGAGCATTAGTAAGTCCAAATAGCATTACTGTGAATTCAAAATGTTCGTATCTGGTTCTAAATGCAATCTTTAGAATGTCTTCTTCTTAGACTTTTAAGTGATGATAACCTGAACTTAAATCGATCCTTGAAAAATAACTTGCTCCTTGTAGTTGATCAAACAGATCATCGATTCTTGGGAGCGGGTATTTGTTGTTGATTGTTACTTTGTTCAGCTCGCGATAGTCGATACACATTCTCATCTAACTGTATTTATTTTTCACAAATAAGATCGGAGCTCCCCAAGGTGAATAACTCGGTCTTATAGATCCTTTTTCTAACCGTTCGTCTAATTGTTTCTTTAATTCTTTCATCTCCGTTGGAGCTAGTCTATACGGGGATTTGGCTATAGTAGCGGTTCCAGGCCTCAAGTCTATTCTAAATTAACATCACGCTCTGGTGATATTCTTGGTAATTCTTCTGGGGAAACATCAGGATATTCTGAGACAATTGGTATGTTTTCTAATTTCTTCTCTATAGGTTCTTCTGTCACAGATACCATGAATGCTAAGCATCCTTTACGCAAACATTTATTAGCTTTAATTATCAAGATTAAGCTAACATGACCTGCATCTTTGTCTCTAGCGATTTGAATTGTATTCCTATTTGTTGTACGAATTTCAATTGCTTTCTTGTCACATTAGATACAGGCTTGGTTATCGGATTTCCAATCCATACCTAAAACGATATCAAAGTCTGCCATGTCATGGGTAATAACTGGACAAGTATGACATGTCCTGCTAATAGAGTTTTGCACTTCTTCAGGACTTCAGATATTCTGACCAGATTACTATCGGCCATTTTAACTATGAGGGATTTGTCTAACTTAACTAAGGGTTCATTTAATAGATTACAAAATCTCTTATCTATAATGCTTTGGTTTGCACCAGAGTCAAACAAAACCCCTAGCATAGACATTATTAATGAGAGACGTACTGGTTATGACATCTGGCACCTCAGCTGTCTTCTGAGTGTTGAGTACAAAGACAAGTTTATTTCCCTTTTTGCCTTCATTCTTGGTGTCACTACTACTTGCACTCTCTCCTCCAGTCTCTTTCTTCGAACATTCATTTTGAAAATGTCCGAACTCACCACACCCACAGCAAGTGATCATATTCTTCCAACAATCAGTTATTGGATGACCCACTTGTTTACAATTAGTACAGGTGACTGACTAATCAAACCTGCACTTCCCAAAGTGTATTCGGTTATATATGTTACACAATGGAATTGGTGATTGGGAGTTCTTCTTCTCCTCACTACATTGTTTCTTGTTTTCCCTATTATTCTTCTTGAATACACCTTCCTTTTGAAGGTATTCTCTTTCTTTTCTTCTTCACGTGTTCTAATCAAACCATTCATCATATACCCAGCGAATTTCATGGCTGAATCGATGGTTTGAGGTAATGATGATTTGACCATATCTATAATCCTATTGGCAAACACTAGATATAGCGAGTGACCTTGTTATTATCTAGCGTTACCAAGTGTGGTACTATCCTACAATACTCTAAAAATTTTGTATTGTAGTTCTTTAGATTCGTTCCAACCACCTTGTGGTTTAAAACCTTGATTTGCATTTCTTCCTTCTTGTTCATCAGGTAAAACTTTCTGATTACGAGATCTTTGAATTCTTCCCAACTCAGCTTATACATGTTTAATCTACCCTTGACTTGTATAAGGGTGTTCCACCAATGTAAGCTTTGCCTATAGACGATTGGGATGAATACTTAATTGCTTCTTCCTTAGTACACTAACTGATGACATTAATGGCTTCTATTTCTTCAAGCCATTCTAGTGCAGCAATAACACCATCGCATCCATAAAAATCTCTAGGCTTAAACGTCTGTTATGCCTTATAACTACAGCTTTTCTTAGTCTTTTGTTTCTAGAGTTTCTTTTCTTCATAATCACTATCAGCATTAGAGCTGACATGTTCTTCCTCGAATCTTTCGGACTTGTTAGAGTCCTCATTGCTCGATGTTTCTTTCTTTTTCATAGCCTCGAGCATAGCTGGGAAAACCTCAACAATTTCTTTTGAAATTAGATGTTTCATATTCTCTTTTCGCACGAAGTGATCACCAGCGGGAGGGGTAGCATTTTTTTCCTGATTTTCAACGTTTTTGTTTAATCTCCCCCTCATATTCTTTGGGGTCTACTATTAAAGTTAACATTTGAATTTCCTCCTTTTAACATGCTATAGACGAGAAATGTGAGGTAATTATTAGTTATTATTTCTAAGAATTTACCAAATACATATATATCTTATTCGTACTTTCATGCACTTAAATTGGTTAAAGCCTAAGTATTTCTATCAAATACTTAATTCGCTAAAACCGATGGCTCTGATACCAACTTGTCACACTCGGCTTTAGGGCCTAGCCGTATGACCAGTAGTTGATAGTAGTTCTGTAAAATTTTCAAAGTTCGATTACGCAGCGGAAATTGTTAAATAAAATATTTACTTTCATAACATAGGGAATTAAATACCCTTTTTTTCATTTTACAAAACTACTTGTTTAAAAAAAAGTTTTAAATATGCTTTGTTTACAAAATTAGCTGAGCTATCAGCTGTATTCTATGCCTAGCGATCTTCTATCTCCACTGGCATATCCACTTCTATAACATACTCCTGATTACTTGAAAACACTTTTAAAAATAGGTCAGCTATATGCTAGTGAACAATGCTGACTGGATAAAAGGCTTTCATAATTCGTTATGACACAAAACTAATAGCGTTAAACGACTAAGTGGATCTCAATCCCATCTCATCGGAACTAAACATACGCACATACCACTTAGTTGGACAGTTACGTGCCCTAAAGACAGTCACTTGACTCATAGTCAATATGTCTATAATGTGCCCACTACAGCTCATATATGTAAGGATCCAGACACATGTGTATTTTAGCCTGAGTGTTTAATACTACCTTGTATCAAAACGTTTTAGAGGATTTTAACCAACCCTCATGTAATTACTTTTCTAACTCTATGGATAACCCTCCATAATCTAAAAGAGTAAATATCTTTAAAAAGATAGTACATATTCATGATATTAAACGTATTCACATCGTAAAGAAACTTTAAATATATTCATGCTATAAAAAGGTTCAGCGTATTCACCTTTTGTTAGAATCAATGTGTCTTATTGATATATGATTGATCGTTACCTCGAACCTATAGTACGAGAATAATGTTTTATACATAACTAGATCAACGATCTAGCTTCAGACCTTTAGTCTATTTGCATAACCTTTACCTTGATATCCATTTCTTTTATAAAACATAAATACCTTTAGTTCCTTCTTTGTTTAGCATTTATACGCTACATTTCTTCTTCATGAAGAAACGTATATATCTGGTTTCTTCTTTCATAAGAAACATTTATAAAATCTTTATATAAAAATAAAGAATAATATTCTATCTATAACCTCATCTTATGAAATCTATATTTCACTTATTATATGATCAAGGTATGTGCTATACCCTCGACTAGAGTCTAAACCATATATAATAAAGTAAGAACCCCTACCTTGTATGGCTTGTCTATACGAAATGCTTAAGCTTGACGTAGGCAGCACTTCTACTTATCGTTGAGCAATCAAAAGAAATAAATCGACAGAGGTTTTATTACTTGCACATACTTCAAGATACGAACTCGTCGAAAATGTCGGGATTATGGCGCGCACTTTGAGGTAAGGTGGGTGTGGGTAGATGAAGTGGATCTCACCCTAAGGCCACCTATTTATTGGTTGAAATGTGCTCCTTCGTGTAGAGTGAAGCACTTCATTTTAACCGTTCGGTAGCGCGAAGGACAAACCAAACCTCCTTTTGAAATTTCTTGTTCTTCGCGTAGCGCGATGCATCACTTCATGTCGTGCTAAGTAGACCAATAGGTTTTTGTGAGTTGACCACTAGGCTTGCCACGTGTCACCATGTGATGACACGTGTCCTATGACGTGTTGCCACATGTCGTTCAAAGACACGGTTACTTCGTGGCTACTTCTCTTTGCATGAAGTGATTGTATTACTACGCGTCACCTGGAGGAATAAAAATTCAGATTTATCATTTTTAGTTACTGACTTTGGTAGCTCGTCACGTCTTGATCTAACTTTCATTGTTCAAAAATACTAAGGCGGCTCTCTTGCAGCTTGCGGCGATGCGAGCGTGCGAAGTGCAAAGTGTGCCATCAAAGCGCCACGTTGCTCCCATCGCCTGAGCCCATGCCCTTGCCCGTGCCTGTGCACCATCAATGTCCATCACATCAGTCACGGCTAAAACTGCCCCTGGCCCATTCTCGGTCCCTACCAGCTCCCACTAGAGAGTCTTTTACAGCTGGAATACTGGTTTTCTTAATCCATTTTTGACCTGGAACTACAACTAAAACACGGCCTGTGCTCACACTGTCACGATGTTCTCCGATTGATTTAACCTTCTTAGCTCGTTCATCCTGAATGTTCACTTTTGGCTCCACGTTTGTTACTTGCAAAACGAACCTTCTTCTGTCTACGAGATTCTGTGAACTGGATTTTTTCTTTCACCAAAACTGAATCCACTCCTTTCGGTGATATATCGAACAAATACAGTGAACCCATTTTCTTGTTATGAGATTCCCTTTGACTACTATCCATTGCCCATTCCCAAACTTAACATCGTAACCCTAATCAACCAACTGTCCGACTGGAATCAACTGTTTCTTCAAACTTGGAATAACCCTCATGTCTTTCAAAGTCCTAGAAAGACCATTCATGAGATAACCGACCAATTCCATGGCTAAATTAGTGGTTTGAGACAAATGAGACCTCACCATGTATCTAATCTCCCAAGTTAATTCTCAAACAAAGCGGGTTACTTGTTGGATTTCGGTGTTACCATGTGTGATACCAATCTGCAATACTCTTGAAACTTATTATTTTAGTCCTACAGATTTGTGTCATCGACCTTGGGGTTTAAAAAATTGGTTTGAATAAGATCAGTTTCCTACATAGGGAAAATCTTTTACATGTTCTTTAAATGCTTCCCATTTTAACTGATACAAGGTGTCTCTGCCCTTTGACATGATTAGAGTGTTCAACCACTCTGAAGATTCGCCTTTAAATTTACGATATGTGTAACGAATCTTTTGAATTTTAGTACATCTACTTATGATGACGATGGACTTGATCTCTTCCAGCCATCGTAAATCTGATATGACACCTTTGTCGCCATAGAATTCTTTTGGTTCATAGGCTTTGAAGTTTCGAAAACTGCAGCCTTTGATTACTAATTGGTTTTTGAAATCATGATTAAATTTGCTGGCAGCTTTGGACCTATAAACACTCTCACTATGATGAGAAGGATTTTGATATGGATGCATTCTAATATATTTAATTGGATACTAAGACTTGCTTTGTGTGAAGATTCTCCTTTCATTTATTTGATAAGAGGAATCATGCCATTATTTATCATCTCTTGAATTTTGGTCAGATACTGCTCAAGAATCTCCTGTGCAGCTTCTGATATGTTTCTGTTGCTCCTTTGACTTAAAGCTGCATTATTATTTTCTATGCCCTTTGACATGATTAGAGTATTCAACCACTTTGTAGCTTCGCCTTTGAATTTTCGAGACGCGTATTGAATCTTTTGAATCTCAGTAATCTACTGATGATGACGATGGATTCGATCACTTCTATTCATCGTAAAGCTGATATTGGACCTTTGTCGCCATAAAATGCTTTTGACCCATAAGCTTTGAAGTTTCAAAAATACAGCCTTGGAATACTAATTGTTTTTTGAAATCATGGTTAAATTTGCTGGCAGCTTTGGAACTATAAACACTCTCAATATGATGAGAACGATTTTGTTATGGATGCGCTCTAATATATTTATTTGGATACTGAGACTTTCTTTGTGTGACGATTCTCCTTACATTTATTTGATAAGAGGAATCATGGCATTATTTATCATCCCTTGCATTTTGACCAGATACTGCTCAGGAATCTCCTATGCAAGTTCTAATATGTTTATGTTGCTTCTTTGACTTGAAGCTTCATCATTATTTGCTTGATTGTTTGGATTTGACATTCTGTAATAGAATTGATTTAATATAAAAGAAACTTTTATTTTATGCTAATGATAGAGTGAGCGCAACAACTGCGTGACACAGAAACAAACGATACAAGTACTAGAGATTTATTTATCTATAAAACATTTAATAGGCCTGTCGGTGTTTCTAGAGGAATTTATTTATGATTTTGCCTTTTCTTTTTTCCTAACCTCAACTAACTCTTTCTTTAGTTTGTTCGTCTCGTGTACGACACAATCTATATATTTTGCCCATTGATTGATGAATGATACTGGGATAATCGTATGGGACGATATATCCATGTATCTCATCATTGCGTATCATTTTCGAATATGATAAGTAAGAGCTCTTGATTAACTTCAATAATTTCTCCTGCTGTCGGTTCTGAAATGGTCGATACATAACCTTATGTATAAATGTCCAATGAGAATCTTCATCATGATTCTTCATCTGTGTCTGTTTTATTTAATTCACGCTTCTTTTGCTAAATATTTTATCTGGAGTTGACTTGGAGTTAGTCATCTTCTACATTTTGCCCCCCCCCCCTGACTTTTCTTTAATCTCATTGCTGGTGTTACTCTCACTTCAGTAAATAGAATTACTCTAAGAGTTTTTGTTTTCTCTTCTTGACATAACTTTTCAAATATACATTAATATTTTGAGAAAATTTAAAACATATCTTTTTTATTTATGCTACACTTACAAAAGTGCAAAATTTACTACAGCTATATTGTTTACAACTATCAAAGCTTTTAATGTCTATTTATTCCAGCGAATGGTTAATTTCTTGATCTTGTTGTCCTTCTTGGTGTTCTCACCTGTCTCCTTTTCTTTTTGTTTTTGTTTAGTATCCGTTTCTTTCTTGAGCAATGCTTCTGCTAATTCGGTAACATTGAATTTAAAATAAGTTGAATTATCTTCAATGTTGTTCATTCCTTATGTGGAATTATAATCCTTGTACAGACGTTCACCCTAAGTATGAGCAAAAAAAGGTTCTTAGATTGCTGGAAGATATTCTTATCCCTGAGGATATTCTTCTTGATAGGTCATTATTTCTTTTCCCTTTGTCATCATTGGTTTCTTGGATCTACTTGATCTTATTCCATGCATATCCTAATCAAAAATCCTTGGAACTGGTGCAATCTTAGTATCACATGAATCAGAATCTTCCTCCATGGTTGTTTCGTATGAATCTTCATCACTGGATATATGGATTGGGAGTAGAATTGTTCCCATATATCCCCTCACCCCCCCCCCCTTTACTAGATGGAGTCAAAATTGATCCTTCACTAGATTGATGACTGGACATATGCATGTAGTTGATTAGAGTTGGAAATGCGTTCCTGTCTTATCCGTATTGTTATATCTTATTCTTAACAACTTATTAATTTGCTCATTACAGTTTTGATACTTCTAATTAAGTACCAAACTTTGCTGAGACCAATGGCTCTGTAAGAATATTGATATCTATCTTTGATCAAAACTTAGGTATGATTAAATACCTAATTCACTAAATGGCTCTGATACCAACATGTCACGTCCCTAATTAGATCCTAGAAGTGTGACCAATAGTTTGTACCTTCTTTGTAAATATATCAGAGTTACAGGTTTGATTTAGCGGATGACTTTAATTTAATAAAATATTAACTTATATTGAAAGCTTACTCGTGAATTAAATACCCAAACATTTGAATTATACAACACTGCTTCATATGCTTACAAGGATTTATAAGTTGAGCCATCTTCATATAGCGAACATCTATCTCCATGAGTTAGATAATCCTTGCAACCCATGTTAAACTTACTTTCCTTCAGTGCGCGTGTGTGTGTGTGTGTGTGTTGGGGGGGGGAATAGGTCAGCTATATGCTGGTGAAACGTTTACTCGTAAAACATTTTATAAATATTTAAATGACAAGATAGTTTTCTTAAACAAACTCAGCGGAATATCTTTCCATCCTAGGTTATGCCACTTTCCGTGCACACACGATTCAAAGGTTCTTCGAGCCACGTAGCTCGTTTGAGAGTTGGTTATGACTGCTTGTTCAGTTATGTTTGGATCTAGACACATGTGTAATCAGTCTGAGTTTCTTTTATTTTCTATCTTGTGTGTTAGACATTACGTAATCTCATATAACTATTTGACTGACTCTTTAAGATAAACAACAAATGTTTAACAAATTCACGTATGATTGCCTGTTCAGAATGATTTGGTGATCCTGTTTGAAAACCTTTATGAATGAATGATGCTTAACCTATAATAAAATATGTTGGCATAAATATCCGGATCGTCCCTTGATCCGGCTTCAGAACTTTAGTTTGGTTTTGATGACTTTAAATCTTGATAGATCATTTGTTTGAATAAAATATTTAGACCTGCAGTCTTTCTGTTTATTTACCAATCATGGGCTATGTTTCTTTTTTATGAAGAAACATTTATGTAGGTTTCTTTCAATAAGAAACATCAATTTGACTGTAATCCTTGTATGTAAAATCTTACATTTCTTAGTCATAAAGAAACATTATTTTGAATATACACCTTGTATGTAAAAGCTTATGTTTTATGATCATGAAGAAACAATAATTTAACTATAACCCTTGTATATGCAAAGCTCATATAAACTTAAATTTGATCAAGGTTTGAGCTATAACCCTGACTAGGGTCTGAGCTGTATAAAATAATAAAATAATAACTTAAGAGGAACTCGTACCTTACACAGGTACTTAGAGTTAAACGCCTAAGCTTGGACGAGCAACACTTTTACTCTATGTCACATACTGGGGCTTAATCTGACGTAACTTCGGGGCATGGCACTCGTGGCACGTTTCCTAAGACTATATGTGTGTGAAATATGTGTTTGGTGTGATATTGGAATGAACCGTGAGCCCACTTTATATAGGCAAGTTTCGGTGTTCATCGCGTATCGCGATGTCATACTCAGCGACTGCCACATGTTGGCACGTGTCTTGCCACGTGTTGGCAAGTGGTGGGAAACATGTCTCCAGTTACTTAAAGGGGTCATCACGTATCGCAATGGCCCATGGGATATGGCCGTTGCGTAGCGCGACAACGCACAAATCTCGAGTTCTGTGAAACTTCATCGTGTATCGCGATGGGCTTATCTTTCTTATCTTTTGCCCATTGCGTAGCGCGACGAATTCCAAAAATTCAAAATTACATATTTGGTCCTTCTAGTTTTTGCAAAAATACTAAGACGGCTCTCAAGCTGCCCGTGATGATGCGAATGTGCGATGTGCAAAGTACGCCACATTGCGCCCATTGTTCATGGTCGTGTATGTACCCATTAAGTTATTTTTTTCATCAATTATTAGTATAATATACGGATCTCAAGCTAGTGTCTAATTGACAAACATAATAAACTTTATTAAAGAAGTAATTTTTCTAAGTTAATATATTACACTTTCATACTTTGCTAATTTCCTTGGAATAAAATGTCATGTCAATCACATCCTGTTATAGTTCATGGAATAAAAGTCTATGTATGAAAACGTTCTAGAAGTGATTTTAAAAGAAAATTAGCATTTGGTTTATTATTATCTTATCTTCTCTTACTCTTTTAATAAACTAAAAATAATGAGGCTTAAATGTCAAATTCATAATCAACTCTAGCCAAATTTCCCTCATAATCTTCTAATTTCTTATCTCATTCATCCTAATTATCTATAAACCATGGTCAAAAACATTCAGGCAATTAGATTATAAAATAGTTTATTTTCATCATAATCTTACAATCTGTCATCTCATTCGTCATAGCTATCCATGGGTCATAAGTTAAAACCATTAGGACAATTGGGTAATAAAATAATCAGGAATTTAAAAGTAAAATATTGATTGAAGATCAAACAAGCAAAACTATAAAAGTTAAACAAGTAGAAAATAGCCAAGAACAATCTTTTGTCATCTAAATTAAATGTTGCATTATCCATGGTAACTAGAAACGTGGTTTAAAATAGTTAATATTGGATAACGATGAGAATAAACAACAAATGTTGTATACTTTATAATAATTCATATCAAATTGTTTAAATATAATGTTTACATCAAAACAGAAGGCAAATAGGCAACAAGCTGCGTGGTAAACCCTTTTTGAATTGCAAACTTAATCTTTTGTAAACTACATTGATAGATCTTGTGCATGACTCGTTGGACTCGGCTTACTAGCTCTACACTTCATATACGAGGAAATCAAAAGTTTCAAAAGCAAAAGGTATAAATAAATGTTGGTTGTCAAGACAAATCTTCTCATATTTAGTCACTTTGCATATGAAGAAGCTTTTAGAGAAGTCTGCACGACCGTGAAACCACTACTACCTAAGCCCAACAATAGGGAAGCCCCTGTTAGATCCCCACACGCATGTTTCCCCCCATTCCATTCGAAGATCAAAATCTTAGTTGGGCGAAAGTTAAACGTCCATCCAGCGAGTTAGTCAAGAAATTCACAGGTGCTTCTTTCTTAACATGAATCCTAGCACACTTGAATTTATCAAAGAGCACGTCCCTAACCAGATCGTGTCGGTACTTGAACTCGATGAGCTCTCTACAATGTACCACATGCTCCCCATACGGGTCCAAACATGCCTTGCGACAAACAGGGCATATTTCATCTACCAGGAATAGAGGAATCATGAGACGATACTTAAGGATAGCAAATACTCCACATGGGACGTATGTTGGTCTAACCCATCTATACGGATATCAAGAAGAAAATCTTGCATGTGGTGCTCGTAGACACTCAAAAAGACTTTTTGTATACCTATCATGTCAAAGTGTGCTTCCAAGTAATAAACACTTTTACAAAAAAGAGCACTCTCCAATGCATGTTAGACTTTAGTTGGGGGAGGGGGGGTTTCCTTGTTACTAAAAATGCTAAAATCAAATATTGGAATCATATCACGAAGACAAGCCAAAGCACAAGAATAATTAGAATCCATACCACATATACCACTGTCTCGTAGGATGTGGTCCTAAAGCACCCATGATTGGGCCCTTGAGGCCACAAGAGCATAGACAACCACAAACCCCTGTTGTTAATGGGTAAGGAAGCGAGTCGTCACTAGAGGTCTCCAAGGAAAGGACCTCCACAAGCTGCAATGTCCTCAATTGCCTCGTACAATCCTTTGTCAAAGAACAATGTTGCCTCCATCAATAACGCTACCTCCATCATGTGTACAGATGACATGTCTTCAAGCTAAAGAAAAAAAATAGTGCGTACTACAGGATTTGAACTTAAGCAGTCCATGAGGAACCTCCTGTCTTTCCTGCTACCAGTCGACCAACTCCACTTAATGTTGTATATAAAGATATTTTCTCAAATTTATAAATTTAAGATTTTAGACTTCTTATTGTTTATACTATATATTTCATTTATTTCTTTACTTTTTATTTTGTTCATTTATTTCAAATAACAGATCTTATCTATTTTTTTTTCCTTTAACAAATCTCATGTAATACATGGACTCAAAAGCTAGTAATATAATAAGCAAATACCGTCTGAATTTTTTATTATAATCTAATAAGAAAATAATTGCATTGGAATAACCACGAGTGAGGCTTTCTTTTGGCTTGGGGTGCCCTACCCTAATTTTTTTTTCAAGTAGTACAAATTTAATTGTTTTCGTTCAAAAATATTTATGGGTGATGTAAATTTACCGATTTGTTAGAGATTGTGTACAGTTTTGGTGATTGGTTAGTAATTTAAATAATAAAGTTAGATTTTTAATCGGATATTTGTGGCCTTTTATTAATAATAACTAATCAAATGACAATAATGTTATGTTGGTCACTAGTTTATAATATTTGATGAAGATATCATTTCTTGATGTCTCATTTATCTTACCACAACTCTACTAAATCGATCATATAACTAACCAACTCCTAAATTTATAATCCTGATGTGAGTTGACCCAACAGGTAAAAACATATTTCGTACGTTAAATTTTGCTTCAATAAAGGTAACCTTTTTTGTCACACCCCAACCGACGGCGGAATACGTCAAGGTGAGACGGTGATTGTTCATAGCACATGATACTACGTGTTACAATAGTCGTTAAATTTAATTTAATATCAAGAAATACAGAGATACAATGAATTGTTTTATAGTCATCTAGGTCCAATCATGCAATCCTATATCTAGCATCAAGTAATCTTCAACAAACAAATTTCTAATACCTGAAAAACATGCGAGAGTGTCAACTAAAAATAGTTGGTGAGAACATAGGTTTTAATAAAATAAGTTTTAAGTTGAAAGCAATCCATATGTGTTAAGTTACTTTGTATACTTTGTGATTACAACCAAACCTCTGACACGTTTAGCGAGTCGTCTAATCCACGATTAGACTATTATGTTTAATGTTTAACGATCGTCGGATTCTGAACACACAAGCCTCTACCTAAGGCCTGCGTGGGCGGGTCGGGCCAATAGATCTATCATCATACTACCACGGGCTTAACAAGTTAATGGTTGTACATGCAATTAAGTATACCCTTGTAATGATTACACATAACGAATATAATGAAATAAAGCTTGAATCAAATAGCATGTATAAAACGTAGAATAAATAAGTTGCATGTTTCCACCCCGAAGTATAAAACGTTTAAAAGCATGAAAAGGGGCTATGAACTCACCTTCGTTGATGAATTGAGACTTGTAACGCTTTTGTTTAGAGCCCTAATGGTCAAGAAAGTTGTTAGAATGTGACCCTATTTCGGTGGAATAGAATCTCCGACCTCAGGTTCCCAGGAAAAGGTAAGTGGGTCCATTCACACCCGGACACGCCACTTGGTTTTTCCTTAAGCCGTAGCCTTGGTGACAGAACCCTTGGTTGAATATCTATAGACTTGGTGTTTTTTTGGAAGTACAATTGGATTTTAGAGTTTCAAGTGATACTTTATGGTTTAGGGTTTTAGATTATCT